>NC_136429.1:525366473-525548973 GCF_052849685.1 Lactuca virosa
TGCATGTTCCCATTGGTTGTATTTATGATTATGTTATTTAATCTTTTAATTATATGTCCAAATTGTATAATAATAGTGTTTAATATCTCACATATTATACTACTACAATTCATATATGTTTCAATCATAAAACATCATAGTAACATCTATTGTAGATTATACTTTTTCATTTATTGGTATATACTGATACCTTTTGAAATGCTTCGCAGAGAATCACGAAGGGAATGCACTCTCTCAACAGACGAGTTGATGTAAGCAGATTCCAAAGCTGTCAAGATTAAACGGGAACTGTTAAGACTAAGTACCTCAGCAGCAGCCTCTTCAGTGAGAGAAGAGTTAAGTAGAATAACAGCCCGTTTTAGAACATTATATTAATTATAACATTATATAAATGTTGGTGCATCTATGCTAATAAATTCACGTTTTTATGTTGTTTCTTTTACCTAGTTTGGGACAATTGTGAGTTGAATGTGGTATTTGACAAAAAATTGGAAATTTTTAAAATTTTAAATATATTTTTTTTAAAATAAAACAAAGTTACCTACCGAATAGCTACAGATTTCCGTAGCTATTTATTTCCGTAACTATTCCGTAGCTATCCACTTCCGTAGCTATTCCGTAGCTATTCTGTAGGAAATTCGTAGCTATTTATTTCCGTAGCTATTCCGTAGCTATGGTAGCTACGGAAAATTTCGTAGCTATTCTGTAGCGATTTCGTAGCTAATCCGTAGCTATAATTTTCCCACGGGCCATTATGCTACAGACATTTTTCCGTAGCAATTCCGTAGCTATCCGCTTATAGCTACGGAATAGCTACGGATTGTGCTGTAGCTATTGCACCAGTTTTCTAGTAGTGTCTTCGTAGATAGGAAATCAATAAAAAAAAAATTAGACCACACAAGTATCAACATCAACAGGTTTTCACCCCAACAAAATCAAACATGTTCCATTATTCTAAGGCCATAATATGAAACTTAAAGAAAATGAATAACAAAATCAGAAATCAGATTATTGGAAGAAAAACATAAGAAATAATTCGTTTCTTATAATTTCAGATATTTACCGTATAAAATTGGACCTTTATGAGTACAAAATATTTTAGGGTTTTTATTAGTGGAGGAAAAGGTGTGGTGGTAAAGAAAGCCAAAGTAATTCTTTTAGAGGATGACATGTGGTATATTGCAGATTTATTTATTAGAAGAGAAAGATTAGAGTATGAAGATTTAGTTCCAAAAGATTTTACCAATTAAGCATGCTATATAATATTTCTTTTGTGTTTCATAATGTAAAAAATATAATAAAAAAATGCTTAATATAATATATACCCTTAAAAATATATTATAATATGAAGTACCTGAAACATAAAACTTACATTGTAAGCCAAGGCTTAGTGAGTTTTTCTAAAATACCACACACAACTAATACAGATAAAACCATGCATGTATGAGCCTTCAGTCTGACTGGACCACCTTGCAGGCCTTCAGCCTATCTGGACCGTTCTTCGGGTCCTCGGCCTGACTGGATCGCCTCGCCTGCCTACAATCTATCTGGACCACCCCGGATATCTTGGCCTTCAGCACAAAGCAGAACCGCCTCAGCCCAACAAACCATAACATGTCGACATATACAATAACAATCAATAACCAGCAAATACAAGTAATCATACAAATCCACCAATCTAACACTTGCTCAGTGAACACAGGTAATCATACATATCTACCAATCTATCATATAACCAGCATAACATCAATCCAATATACCAAGATATATAAACCAGTGGGTCGGCATTAGTGCCTTCGACCTACAAGTACAATGAGGAAAACTCACCTCATAGTCTGAAAAGATAATTGAAGAGATCACAGCTCTAACGGCTGACTCTACAGGTCACCTATACAACAAACAATAACCTAGTCTCAAAATACTACTTAAAATACCCAAAATGTCCCTAAGGCAAACTTTGTTAAACCCTAAGTCAAAGTTCAAAGTCAGCAAGTAAAAAAGTCAAGGGAAGGTCAAGTTGGTTGAGTACGCCCAGCCTACTCAGCTACTACATTGGGCGTAGTCGCATCTCATCCAAAACCATGGGACTCTAACCCGGTACGCGCAACGTACCCATTGGTAGGCCTAGCGTACTCCGTCTAAATCCAAAACTTCATATTAAGAACTTATTCCTTAAATACCTCTCGTCCAAACTCAGATCTAGACACATAACATCATTCTAAGTCATAAAGTTTCCACCTTTATGACTTTCCATGGCTAGACAAAGCCCAAAAGCTAAAACCCTAACTTAATAATCCATTAAGACATCACGACTCTTACATGGAAGCGATATAAGGACAAACATCTCATTTTTATGGTTCTTAGTAACTCCATAATGGATAAAGTTTCTAATTTCATCCATTAGGATGGTCTAAACAACTAAGATCTAGTATTTAAGTTTCAAAGGGACCAAAAATGCATATTTCTCAAACTAATCCATTAAGTCCAAGTCTCCAACTGTCATATCTGAATCAATATGATGTTTAGATGGATAAAGTTTCCAACTTTATCCATAACAAGGTTACAAACTTTCAAGATCTAGACTTTATGCACTAAAGTGACCAAAAAGTGACAAATATGAAGATTAATAAGATCTATGAAACTACTGAGCAAGTTTCAAAATTTTTTGTAACATCCTAATCCTCAGGTATGAAATTTGATTCTTTAAACATGTTTTTCCTTGGGAACTCGGCGAGTTAGAAGCCTCAACTCGGCGTGTTGTAGGGTGACTTTTGGCCGCGGATATTAATGACCCAACTCGGCGAGTCGGGGTGCCTCAACTCGGCGAGTTGGCAGCTGAGAAAGAAACCCTAATTTTTAGGGTGTTGCACCCTATTTAAAGGCCTTAAGTCCCTTGGCTAGCCTCCTTACCAGCCTCCTCTGTCCAGAAACCCTAATTTCGTGTATCATCTTCCAAAGTTGAGTGTGTGAGCTTGTGGAGAGCTTGGATAGTTGATTTTTGGTACTCTTTTGAAGGAGCCTTGAAGTTTGAGGTGTCTAGTTTGAAATGAAGGCTATAGATCCAGAACCTCCCCATTTGTTGCAGTCTTTCCCTTGCTTCTTTATTTCTTAGATCTCTTCCTTGAAGTTTTATTATGATTATTGGCTCATTGTCAGGTTGTTCAAGGAGTTGACTATTTTATTGGTTGTCACTTTAGATCTGGTCATTTGTAGCCTCATTTGGCTTTAAGTTGCAAGCTTTATTAGGTTCTAGGCCTCATCCATGCATTAAGTCCTTTATCAAGCCTTTCATGAGTTCTATAGCTTCTTTTTGGCGTGCATGAGCGAAGTTGGCAACCTTACGTCGTTTTCCAGCTCCAGGGTATCAGATCTACATTTTGAAGCCTTAGATTCGATAAAAGGAATGAATGTGTTAAGATGGGGAAAACTCAGCGAGTTTTCCAGCCAACTCGATGAGTTCGCTAGGGTTTTCTCGACCTTCTAAGTACTATAGAAACTCGACGAGTTGGGTCAACATGGACTGTTGACCTTGACCGTTGACTCTAACTTTGACCATGGTTCACCAAGTTTGACTTTTGAGGGAAATTTGGGTATTTCGGGATTTTGATGAGATTGGTCACATGGTGGTTGTAGGCATTCGAGTCGAGAGATGAGATTCGGAGTCAGACCTTATCAGTTATGCACTACTTATGATGTGAGTTTTCCTCACTGTACTTTCGGGTCGAAGGCCCCAAGGCCGGCCCTTTGGTTTGATAACCTGAAATTGTTGATATGTCGAGTATGGGATAGATATGCATGCTAGTATTGTTTTGCTAGTCTTTATATGTTAGTCTGGTAGATCTGTAGGACTACCTGTGATCCTACATGTTTACCTGTATATGATGTTATATGTTATACGTCAACATATTGTGTGGGTTGGGTTGAGGTTGTATTGCTCCGTGCTATAACCAGCAAACCATGGAGCATACCAGATATGAGCTAAGGGCCAGGGAGGGCATGCCAGACTCATACTGAGGGCTCATGAGCATTCCATATACGAGCTGAGGGCCGGGAAGGGCATGCTAGACTCGTACTGAGAGCTTAGCGGTATTCAGTCCGAGGACTGACCACGTCGGGGAGCAAGCCAGACATAAGTTGTGGGCTCAGGGGTAATCCAATTTATTAGTTGTGGACCCATTGCATGTTGTTATTATATCTGTACTATTTGCTATGTATTGGTATTTTTGGACAACTCACTAAGCTTGGGGCTTATAGTTTTGGATTATATTTTAGGTACCTCAGAGGATCGCGGGAAGGTGAAGGCGTGATCGTGCACATCCTCATGTTTTGTTTCGTGATTTTGGGATTTCTCTGATCTTTAAACTCGTTTTGAAAACTACAATGTAAACAACTATGATTTTTGGTTGATTGAAAAAGTTTAAATTTTCATGTATTTTTATGAGTGTTGCAAGGTGGTATCAGAGCCTAGGTTTGAGTGAATTAGAGGAACATTAGTGTGAATCCAGTCTCAAACTAGGGAAAAAGATTTTAAAATGATTTTCAAACGGTTTTCAAAATAAACAAGGAGGATGCAATGTGTATGATCAGCCGAAGCCAGTAAGTAGTCCCCAAAATACCGTACTGTTATTTGATATTGTGATATGTTAGAATATCATGCTAGTGATAGGCTAGGGATCTACAGGAATTGCATGTTAGAATTGCCTGATTATATGATGCATGATAGCCTAGGGCCTTGCTTTTATGGAATTGACATCATTACTGTAGTTGTTTAGTGTAAGCATCATGGTTATATATAACTAAGAACTTATAGCCTGAGAATGTGTGGTCTGGCCTTATTTCCTGTTCTTTTTTGATGAAGGGCTTAGGGTAGGATCAGATATTCAAATGTAGATAGGGTCCAGTGTTATATATGGCTAGCATACACGAGTGTTGCGGGGTTGGTGGAAGTTTCATGCATGAGTCATGTGGGGTCAGCCGGCCAGTCATGAGATGTTTAGCTTTTCCTCTATGGAGTGAGGATTGAGTGTTTGGTTATGCTTATGAGTATTGTTAGGACTTTTTGATTGTCGTTGAGACAAATACGGGTAGGTGTGGAAGGTAGTATAGGCTCGTACTACTGAAATCACAGGACCCGTATGCGTAGCAAGGAAGTCACAATCCCTAGGACTTCGTTGGGATTTGGTTCCCCGTTATGATATGTGGATTATATGATATCTTCCTGGAGTAATTTCAGTACGGTGACTACGAGATCGGATCTGGGTCGGGATCAGGGGCTGGCAGCCAGGGTGGGCCAGCATTGTTAGAGGACAGCATCAGGGAGATCATTCACGAAGAGGTGGTTACTATTGTCCGGGGACAGATTCAGGAGATGTTCGGGTCTATGAAGACCACGATGATGGAGTTCTTTGATGATCGATACGCAGCCATTGCTGAGACGGCTGCTCCTGTAGCCTCCGCAGTCGTGGCTGCTGTAGGTTTTGGGTTAGGGCAGGTCTATCAGTATCGGGACTTCAATAATGTGAAGCCCCCGACTTTCGAAGGAGTTCAGGACCCGATCATAGCCACGAGGTGGCTATCTGATGTGGAGGGATGTTTCTTCACTTGTTTTGGCCCTGCTGACCAGAAAGTCAGGTGCGCTTTAAACCTTCTAAGGTCCGGAGCGAATGATTGGTGGAGGCTCGCTACCAGGCCCGGCCCTAAGGGTGTGTTGCAAGCCACCAAGTGACAAACTTTAAGGGCTAGTACGAAGCATGAGACTCAGATCTATAAGTTGGACGTTCTGTCTTAAGGGATTAATTCGTTTTGGAAACGATGGCTTAACAGGAGAGTACGTTTGGCGTACACGCCAGTACGCGCAGCGTACAAGCCATTCAAGCAGTACGCGCAATGTACAGATGGGTACGCTCAGCGTACGCTCAGTCAGTGGGTTTTAAGTTTTTGGGCCTCGGTTTGGGCCTAGCTTGGGGCATAGCAGTAGTTGGGCCATAATGGGCCCTAGTGAGGACTAGAAAGGAGTGGGCCTAGGTCATGGCCCAAATTAGATCAAAGGGGTAAAATAGTCATTTTACCCATAGGAGAGCCATCAGTTTTTGACTAAATGTTTATTTGGTCATTATAGTCGGGGAGTAGTTGGAGCAGTCGGCGGTGCCACCTTCGCACGAGTTATTCAGCAGTCAGTGGAGATGTGAGTTTTTCCTCCAGTAGGAATGGGTCTAAGGCACCAATGTCGACCCGATTATGTAGTTGTAGTATGTCGAGGTAAGCCCGATGCAGTTTATATGTTTCCGGACTCCGATCCGATGTCGGGGTGGTCCCGAGAAGTAGTTATGTATGCTTGATGTATTTGGTATTCATGCATGTTTATGTTATGTGTGATATGTTCCGGACTCCGGTCCGATGTCGGGCAAGCCTGATGCAGTATATATGATTATGTTATATGTTCATGTTTATGTTATGTTCAGTTTATTCCGAACTTTGGTCCGATGTCAGGCGGGGCCCGATGCAGTGGGCGGGGCCCAAGTTATTCCGGACTTCGGTCCGATGCCGGGCGGGGGCCGATGCAGTGGGCGGGGCCCAAGTTATTCCGGACTCCGGTCCGATGCCGGGCGGGGCCCGATTGTAACATCCCAAAATTTCGAGTCCAAAAATTTCATTTAATTAACTGATTATAAAAGCATTCATAAGAAAACCACATAAAAGATACCATTCCGTAAACCCATATATCATGTCTGAAAACCCAAGTCATAAAATAGTATCATGTCAGAGTACAATCCCAGAATATCTCAAGTGCGGAAAATCAATGCGAGTGTGTATGATGTGCTGCTACCGCGCCAGCTCCTTCCCCTTCGCTGAAGAGGTACCTGAAACCAAAACTATAAACTGTAAGCACGAAGCTTAGTGAGTTCCCCCATCGTACCGCATACCATACAATCACATAACATACATATACTGTCAGGCATATCTGGGTACCCGACCTACCCCTTCGGTCCTCTCGACCGGATGCCGCCTAGCATATCCGGGTGTTGGCCTCCCCTTCGGTCCTCTCGACCGGATACTGCCTAGCATATCTGGGTGCTGGCCTCCCCTTCGACCCTCTCGACCGGATACTGCCTAGCATATCTGGGTGCTGGCCTTCCCTTCGGTCCTCTCGACCGGATATTGGGGACTATTTCACCCACTACTACTACCACATAACATGTAACACATAATCATATTCTATCTAGCATGACTGGGTATGACTACCCCCTTCGGCCCTATCGACCGGAAATCTTGGGGACTATCTCCCCTACTTCTAACATCATATAATACTAGCACATAACATAACAGGTAGTAGCAAACCTAGATGAATATCACAAAGACAATCATCTATCATACAACTCCTACTGGTGGGCCGGCATTGTGGCCGTAGACCCACCGCTACTGGAAGGTAACTCACCTCGTACGAATAGCTGCTGATAATCTGTGCGGGAAACCTCTGTCTGTTGCTGCTCCGGAAATCCTCCGACTATAATCCCCACAAATCACTCAGTCAATATCTGATATCTACTCTTAGGGTAAAATGACTATTTTACCCCTAACCAAGTCCAAGTCAAAGTCAACTTCCAGTTGACCCGACTCGCCGAGTTGGGCCGTCAACTCGTCGAGCCCCTAACCCTTTACCCGTCCTTATCCATGACTCTACTCGTCGATTTTAGCAACGACTCGACGAGTTCCCTTTCTATATGAACATCGAATGAACCTTCATCCGAATCGCCGAGTTGCATGAACAACTCGTCGAGTTCACCTTCATCTGATAAACACGTCCTGTCCTTGACTCGCCGAGTTGTATGAACAACTCGTCGAGTTCATCTTCAACTATTAGGAGATTGCCTTGGACTCGCCGAGTCTGTTCTAGCACTCGTCGAGTCCCATGAACTCCAGGTCAAAGGCTAAGTCCAATACGTTGGGTCACTCCTTTGGACCCTGTAGCACCCTTCTAACACTCAACTGGGTTCCTTCGAACCCAAACAGAAAAGGGGAGTCAAACCTTGGACTCGCCGAGTCCAAAGAACAACTCGCCGATTCGAGGTTGTACAAGTCTCATTTCTCGATTTCTGATGTACAACACTTGTCCAAATCATAGATCTAGGTCCCTAAACTCGATCTAGCACGTAAAGTTACGAACTTTACGTGCATGCATGGGACTTTGAGCCAAAAAGGCTCTAAAAGAGGCTCTTAAGTTGCATGGGGGCTTCCATGGGTGCAAAAGCAGCCCTTTTCTGCCTTGTAACCCTTCCATGGACCTAGATCAGAAGCCTCAACCCCCAACCATGCTTGCAATCATGGTTGGTTACCAAGAATGGCTTCAAAAAGCCCTAAATCTCCCCAAAAGGGATCTAACGAATAAGCAAGCAAGGTACAGACTTTATACCTTTCAAACACTACAAATGATGCACCAAACTCGAATCCTTCAGTCTCCTCTTGATCCTTCTATGCTCTTCCTTCTTCCTTGTGGTCAAAACCCACAAAATCACTCAAAAGCCTTAGATTTTGCACCAAAACACTTAGGGTTTGCTATGGAGGGTTTCTGGGAGCATAAAGGGGCGATGGAGGCTGTATAAGGTTGTTTAAATAAGGTGCAAACCCTCAGATTAGGGTTTTGTCCAGTCAGAGCCTACTCGTCGAGTCCAGGACCCGACTCGACTAGTCCCATACTTAAATCCCGCGTCTCATCCCGCTTCTACTCGGCGAGTTGGGCCTTCAACTCGCCGAGTCCCAGGCCAAAAAATGCAAAATTACTTAAATAAATACATACCAGGAACCAGGTGCTACACCGATGCAGTGGGCAAGGCCCAGTACTTTTTATATGTACTTTTGTATGGTATGTGGTAGTTTGGGGGAGCTCACTAAGCTTCGTGCTTACAATTTTCAGTTTTGGTTTTAGGTACTTCAGCTAGCAAAGGGAAGGGCCCGGGATGATCGCATGGCACACACACCACATTTTTCTTAGCCTGGGAGTTTACTCTGATAATTTATTTGAGATTGTGATATGTTGATAGATTTTATGAGACCTTGAGATACATGTTTTATGATTTTATACTATGATGATGATATTTATGTTTGTTAAATGATTTTGAAAACGAAATTTTTAGACCGTATTTTTGGTATGTTTCAAGTTGGTATCAGAGCCTTGGTTTGAGGGATTCGGGCACACTTGCGGGTGTGTCTGAACTCAAACTAAGGAATTGGTATAGATATTTTCAAATGGAAAAATAAATTTAAAAAAAAAGGAGTTTTAAGAAAAGAAAAGGGTTTTAGAAAAAGCAAAAAGTATTTTAGAAAGAAAAGAACTTTGAAAAGAAAAAAGGGTGTAGTGCATGCAAGCAGCCGAGCTCAAGTAAGTACTCCCAAATTACCCATACAAGTTATGCTATATTATGATTATCAGTTTTATTAGAACAACATGCTAGATTAGGACTAAGGATCTAGGAATGATGCCTTATGTGCCTGTATTATGTGTATCAGCTTTATGAATTAAATGCTAGTACAGATCAGACAATGTGATAGCCAGAGTAGTATGCGCTTGATTATGTGCACTCAATGCCCGAATGCTGCTTACTTTGTGCTTTTAGGAGTTCTAGTTGTATTTCACTAACTGGTAAACAAATATGTTAAATTACATATTGCAAGGACTAAATAATTCCAGAAAGTCAGGTCTAGCTCTATTTCGCAACTCTTGTTTGAGTCCAACCGTTGTAGGGTAGGATCTCTCATTCAAAGAATTATCTAGTTTGAGTAATATGTAATAGTATTCACGAGCTAGTTAGGGGAAGAAAGCAGGGACTTCTTATGCAGCTGATGGCGGAGAGTGAGTTGGTGATTACCCTAGGGCAAGCCTAGGATGAGAGTAGCAGAGAGCCGTAGCAGTAAAAGGGACTTGGTGGAGTCAAGGCAGTTCTTGAGGAAAGTACGGATAGATGTGGAAGGTAGTATGAGACCGTACTACTGAAAGCAGAGGATCCGTACTCGAATCAAGAAAAGCTGAGATAAGACCAGGGAACTTGTAGTATATGCGATCCCTCCAGTTATATTAGTATTCAGACGTTTGTTATGATGTGTTTTCAGAATGGTGGTTTTACGCCCTAGACCAGCAGTTGGTAGTTCAGGTGCAGGAGAGGGATCGGGCTCAGGCTCTGGAGTCGGACAGTTAGATGAGCAGACCAGGGAGTTCATCTCCTCGGAGGTCACACACAGCATACTAGATCAGACTCCTGTGATTTTTGGATCGGTCAAGGAGGGTATCTTAGAGCTTCTGCATGAGAAGCTGGGTGCGTTCCGTTCTGAGATAGCAGCCAT
This sequence comes from Lactuca virosa, assembly GCF_052849685.1. Lineage (NCBI taxonomy): Eukaryota > Viridiplantae > Streptophyta > Magnoliopsida > Asterales > Asteraceae > Lactuca > Lactuca virosa. The sequence continues at coordinate 525,376,809 of NC_136429.1, forward strand.
GATGGGATCGCGCACCTTGACTTTCAGGGAGTTCAGAGCTTGTGGAGCTCCCGACTACCATGGGGCTCGGGACCCCATTCCGAGTACCAGATGTTTGGCGGATGTTGCCAACGCGTTCTGCACCAGCAGATGTGCCGGGGGGACAAGGTCAGATTGGCATCTTGCCTTTTGAAGGACAGGGCACGAGATTGGTGGGAGGAGATCGGACGAGCTATTGATGATGACTCAGTTTTGGATGCGATGACCTGGAGTGATTTCACGACCAGGTTCAGAACTGAGTTCGCACCTGTCATTGAGGTGCATCAACTTGCTAGGGAGTTTCAGGACCTCCAGCAGACGACGGAGACTGTGGTAGAGATTACCGCCAAGTTTAGGGAGAGCGTTCTCCTCGTTCCGCAGTATGTGGCGGATGAGGATATGAAGAAGGCCCAATATCATGAGATGTTGCAGAGTGATATCCGCCAGTTTATGAGCCGCTCCAGCTGCAAGACGCTGGAGGACATGATTGCGAGGGCTCGTGAGAGGGAGATTGATCTAGAGATGGAGAGGAAGAGGAAGCCAGAGGTAGCGTCTGGCGCAACAGGTTCGGGCAAAAAGCCCAAGGTTTATGATCATATGTCTAGGGACAGCCGAGCCACATTCGGTGTGACAAGTGTGGCTGGTTGCACGATCGGGTGTGCAAGGCGGGGAGTTCCGGCTGCTTCAAGTGCGGTCGGACTGGGCATATGAGTAGGGATTGTACAGCTACTACCACTACCACAACATCTTATCTGATTTGCTTCCATTGCAATCATAGGGGACACAATAAGTCCCAGTGTCCGAGTTTAGCACCTACAGGACAGGTGATGGTACCCGATGTAACGCCCGCAGATCCGGGCTAGTCAATTTAGAGATAATAAGGGTCGAAAACGACTTTTCGACAAAATACTATTTAGAATAAATAATCTTACCCAAGTTGTAGAATATGTCTCAAGGTTTCTGTACATATAAAGAACGCCGAAATCCGAGTTATAACGAAGAAGTTATGGCTCGTAGAAGTTTTTCAGCAAAACCGGCACGGCACCGGGAGACGTAAATAGTGAATTTACGATGGAGGACTTTTTATCCTTAGTGATCTAAACAAAAGTTGTATTATACGTTAAACCGACAACATACAAAAAAAGAACGCTCAAATCTGACTTTGTATGAGGAAGTTATGAATTTTCTAAGATTTGGCATAGCAGTGCACAGCCCGAAATTCGAATTTTAGATCGAGCGGTTTTTGGCCTACGCGACCTAAATGAGAATTGAAGATCTCATTAATAGGAACTCAACGATAAAAAGACAGACGAAAACGGAGTCCGTATGTAGAAGTTATGAATTTTACGCGGACATTTAACAGTATAATCTCCTCGTACTGTTAAATTTAAGATCGGTCGAGAATTAGCCGACGGAGTCAAAATAAAAGTTGTAGATCTTATTTTTACCTATGCGTGTATATAAAGAACGTCAAAAACGGAGCTCGTATGTGAAAGTTACGGATTTTAGAAGTCGGAAGTGTGCTGTGCGAAAATGGGTGACGTGGCACAATCTTGGCCATTGCTTTCTCCCCATGTCTTGCCACCAGATGGTGACATGTGGCACCAAGTTCAGCCATATTTCACCCTATAAGTAGAACCTCTTCCACCCTCATTTTCTTCACACCTTTCCCATTCTTTCTTCTCTTTACTCTCTCTCTCTCTAGAACCTCTCTCTTGCCCCGAAACCCCCCGAAAAGCCTAGGGAACCTCCCTAGCACGAGGCGGAAGCCCCGGAGTGCTCGATGGCTCCGAGAAAAAGAGCTTTTCGGCTCGGGAACGCTGCTCCAAGTAAAGTGCGGTTTTCTATAAAACCCGTTGTAAGTGAGCTACGCCTACGCTATGTTTAATATAGCTTTTATTTAATTATAGTAACGTTATTAGGAACTTATAATAAGTACTTGGGATATTATTATGGGTTATATAAGTATTGTTTAGCACTTATATAATAGTAATAATAGCTAGACTATTAATTAGTCTCGGCGAATAATAGACTAAAATCTAGTGGTAATAATACTAGGTTTCGTCGAAGGAAATTATTTTTAAGAAGCGAAGCGCTGTCTGAGTTCGGAATCACCACCTTTTCAAGTGAGTGCATGGTCCCTTTCATCTTACACATAGATATGAAGTATTTTATATAAACTACGTGCTATGTGTGCATATTATCTGTATAATTGCTATCTATGCTGGATGAACGATTTTATACAAGTTTTATATGATTTAAACTGTATATGTATTTATATCTACATAATATATTGGGTAAAACATGGGTAGATGAAATATGAGTTGGATGATGAGTTGAGAGGTGATATAGACCATGAGGTAAGGGTGAGAGGTGGACAATGTGAGAAGCCTTGTTCCTAAATGTTGGCCCCGTCATCTAGCAGAGTATGGATGACAACCACGGGCTATTCTAGACAGTCCAGTGGAACACTAGCAGGCTCGCAACCTGTAGGTGTTGTGAACGATGTGTTCAGCCGGTGTACTCTAAACCTTGGCGATCATGCAGACTTGATGCCTAAACCCTGGTGACTATGCATACTTAGTGCCTAAACCTTGGCGATCATGCAGACTTGATGCCTAAACCCTGGTGACCATGTAGAGTTGGTACCTAAACCCTGGCAACTATGTAGACTTAGTGCCTGTTGTGTAAACCGTGGCAACGATGGACTTTGTGCCGATTCCTTAGGATGATCCTTAGGAATAAATGAACGAGGAATTGTTGATTCTTAGGGTAGATCCTTAAGAGTAAAAAAAAGATAATGGAGATGGGTAATTGGGTTGATTGTTTGATTGTTTAAACATAATAATTATATTATTGTGGGTTGAAAATCCTATGTACTCACCAGGTTTCCCAACCTGACCCACTCAGTTTATTTATATCATAGGTGTTGATATGAAGTCACATTACACTGAGAGATTAAGGAGATATAAATCACTAGTGATAATGAATGTAAGTTCTGTTTATGCTTATGTTTCTGTATTGACGATGACATCCCAAATGTTTTAAAATGAACAAAAATACTTTTCTTCAGAAATTCTTTGATAACATATTTATCATGTTTTACTGGGAACAAATTCCGCAACATTTTTATTAAAAGAGGTACTCTGATTTTTATAAAGCATAAACAAAAAATCGGTCTTTTCTGGCCGTGAAAATGGGGATGTCACACCCGCTCCGGCCACACTGAGGATTACAGACGACCGGCAGGGTTGTGCTGAGGCGCCAGTGGCGAAAAGTAGAGCCTTCCAGTTGACAGCAAAGGAGGCACGAGCGACTCCGGATATGGTTACTGGTATGTATTTTCTCCATCTTCTCCTTATTACTTTTGATTATTACTCATGTTTATGTGTTGTTTATAGGGTCGTTCCTGGTGAACGACATTTCAGCCATAATATTGTTTGATTCGGGGGCTAGTCGATCATTTGTGTCGCTTGCACTTAGCAAGCGATTTAGCCGAGCTCCGGGGGAGCTGGATTGCCCACTCGACGTTGAGATAGCGGATGATAGGACCGTCACGGTCGCGAGAGTTCATAAGGGATGTACACTTCGGTTATTTGATGAGCAGTTTTCAGTGGATTTGGTTCCTATTCCCCTGCGAGGGAATAAGGTTATCGTGGGTATGGATTGGGCGAGCCCCAATGGGGCAGTGATCGACTGCGAGCAGCAGCTTGTGAGGGTTCGTACTCCCAGTGGGGGAGAGTTAGTGATTCAGGGAGAGAGACCACAGCGCGTGCCGATTCTTTGTTCAGCAGCAAGGGCGAGGCGCTACTTTCAGCAGGGTTGCGCAGGATATGTTGCTTACGTCATGGATACCCAGGATAAGGGTAAGACGACAGTCGATGATGTTCCAGTAGTACAAGAGTATCCGGACGTATTCCCAGAGGATTTTCCTGGGATACCTCTAGAGAGACAGGTTAAGTTCCGGATAGACATGGTCCCTGGTGCGGCTCCGATAGCCAAGGCACCATATCGGTTGGCTCCTCCCGAGATGCAGGAGTTGTCTACGCAGCTGCAGGAGCTGCTAGACAAGTGTTTTATTAAGCCGAGTAGTTCACCATGGGGAGCCCCGATCCTGTTTGTAAAGAAGAAGGACGGGTCGCACCGTATGTGCATAGACTATCGGGAGCTGAATAAGGTGATGGTGAAGAACCGTTACCCACTCCCGAGGATAGATGAGTTGTTCGACCTGCTTCAGGGAGCATCTTGGTTCTCCAAGATTGATCTACGGTCCGGATATCACCAGATGCGGGTCAGAGATGATGATGTGCAGAAGACCGCTTTTAGGACCCGCTATGGTCATTATGAGTTTGTGGTGATGCCGTTTGGGCTCACCAATGCTCCAGCCGTGTTCATGGACCTCATGAACCGCGTGTGCAGACCGATGCTGGATCGGTCTGTAATAGTATTCATTGACGACATCTTGGTTTATTCGAAGACTCGGGAGCAGCATGAGGATCACCTGAGGGAGGCGCTAGAGACTTTGAGGAGGGAGAGACTTTTCGCAAAGTTCTCAAAGTGTGAGTTCTGGTTGCATGAGGTGCAGTTTCTGGGGCACCTCGTCAACCAGAAGGGCATATTAGTTGATCCGGTCAAGATAGAGGTCGTGATGCAGTGGGAGGTCCCGAAGTCTCCATCTGAGATTCGGAGCTTCCTGGGTTTGGCAGGGTATTACAAGAGATGGTGTTTTGATGGGGTCCTGAGTAGCAATCAGCCTTCGAGACGTTCAGGCAGCGACTGTGCGAAGCACCGATTCTCACCCTGCCAGAGGGAGTAGATGACTTCGTAGTCTATTGTGACGCTTCGATCACAGGTATGGGAGCAGTATTGATGCAGCGGGGGCGTGTGATAGCTTATGCCTCGCGACAGGTGAAGCCTCACCAGGCTAACTACCCGACGAAGGATTTAGAGCTGGGGGTGGTGGTGTGCGCCCTCAAGATTTGGCGTCATTACCTCTAAGGGGTCCGGTGTACTATCTACACGGATCAAAAGAGTTTGAGGTACCTCATGGATTAGCCGAATCTGAACATGAGGCAGCGTCAGTGGTTAGACGTGGTTAAGGATTACGACTGTGAGATTCTTTACCACCCGGGCAAGGCCAACATAGTGGCCAACGCCCTGAGCCGCAAGGCGGTAGCGGAACCGATCCGAGATATCTGTTTGCGGATGAAAGTGATTACTCCACTACTAGAGCAGATTAGGGAGGCACAAGTCGAGGGCATGAAGGAGAAGCACCAGAAGTGTGAAAGGATTGTGGGTCGAGTTGCCTCATTGGATTACGATAGCCGAGGATTGTTGACCCTGCATGGGAGGGTCTGGGTACCGTATTGGGGTGGAGTACGGCAGGTGTTGATGGATGAGGCCCACAAGTCTCGGTTCACCATCCATCTAGGGGCGACGAAGATGTACAGAGATCTTCGACCCGATTACTGGTGGCCCTGCATGAAGCGGGACGTAGCTTGGTACGTAGAGAGGTACCTGACCTGCAGGAAGGTCAAGGCGGAGCGCCAGAGGACACACGGAAAGATGCAGCCGTTATACATTCCCGTGTGGAAATGGAAGGATATCATCATGGATTTCATTACTAAGCTTCCCAGGACCGCACGTGGGGTCGATTCGATATGGGTCATCGTGGACCGGTTGACCAAGAGTGCTCATTTCATACCGATCCAGAAGAGCATATCAGCTGAGAAGTTGGCCGAGATTTATGTGAGAGATATAGTGGCATGTCATGGAGTGCCTGTCTTGGTGGTGTCAGACCGAGATGTCCATTTTACTTCCCGGTTTTGGAAGCGGTTTCACGAGGAGATGGGTACTCGTCTCCATTTCAGCACCGCTTTCCACCCTCAGACGGACGGCCAAAGAGAGATGACGATTCAGACTCTCGAGGACATGCTACGCGCATGCGTGTTAGATTTCGGTGGCAGTTGGGACGTATCTTCCGTTAGTGGAATTTGCGTATAACAACAGTTATCACTCCAGTATAGACCGGCCTCCCTTTGAGATGCTCTATGGGAGGAAGTGTAGGAACCCAATCTGTTGGGGTGAGGTCGGTCAGAGGGTCATGGGGAGTACGGAGGTAGTACTCAAGACCACAGAGCAGATTCAGCAAATCCGGAGCAGGCTTCGGGTTGCTCAAAGCCGGCAGAAGAGCTACTCCGACAGGCGGCGTTCGGACTTGGAATTCCAGGTGGGCAATATGGTCCTCCTGAAAGTGTTTCCATGGAAGGGTGTCATCAGATTTCGGAAGCGAGGCAAGCTGGGCCCCAGGTTCATTGGTCTGTTTAGGGTTTTGGCCCGGGTAGGTCGGGATGCTTATCGATTAGATCTTCCAGCAGAGCTCAGCCAATTCCACAACACGTTCCATGTTTCTCAGCTTCGGAAGTGCCTAGTAGATGAGTCAGCGGTAGTACCTTTGGAGGACATTCGGGTGGATGACAGCCTGAATTACATCGAGAAGCCAGTGGCGATTCTGGATCGCAAGCCGAAGGAGCTAAGGAACAAGAAAGTCGAACTAATGAAGGTGCAGTGGCAGCACAGAAAGGGTTCAGAATGGACATGGGAGCCCGAGGAGGAGATGTGGGAGCACTACCCGGAGTTATTCCCGGAAGCAGCAACAGCAGACTTCGAGGACGAAGTCTAATTCAAGTAGGGGTGAATTGTAACGACCAACTTTGAGGTATCAATTATTAATTATTTCTAGAAATTATAGTTGGGTCAAATATAGATAAAAGGACTATTGGATTGGACTTAAGCAAATGGCCAAGGTGTTGGGCCTCCCATAACACGTACGTTGGGTGTAGTCTTGGCGTACGCAGGGCGTAGAAGCATGCATCAAATGCGGGGGGCGCGCGCACGTACGCGCAGCGTACGTGAGCAGAATCCAAACCCTAATTTTTAGGGTTTAAGGCATATAAATACCCCATTATAGCCACCCATGGCCTTCCTACCAGCCCCTTCACCCTCAGAAAACCCTAATACGCCTCATACTCCATTGTTGTGTGTGTTTGACCTTTTTGAGCTCATTTTGGTGAAGAAAAGCTTTGAAGAAAAGAAGGAGAGGTTGGAGAAGAAGCCTTGAGTACCTTGAGCTCAGGGGTCTGGATTAAGCTCATCATTTGGCATCAAGAGGAGGTATATAGCTCTTAACTTTCCTCCTCAAAGTCTAGATCTAGGGTTTTGGAAGATTTGGACCTTTTTAAGTCCAAAGATTGGATCTTGATCATGCAACTTCGATTTTGAGCTTAGGGTTGCCACCCTTGAAGCTCAATGAGTCCATTTAGCAGTAAAGTTGCAAGCTTTGAGGCTTTTATGAAGCCATGCAAGAGATCTAGCCATTTCTTTGGAAGTTCATTGTCATTTTTAGTGTTGGGCTCATTTGGTGAGTTGCAAGCCACCAATTGACCAACTTTAGGGACTAGGACGAAGCATGAGACTCAGATCCGTAATTTGGACATTCTGTCTTAAGGGATTTAGTCGTTTTGGAAAAGATGGCTTAACAGGAGAGTACGTTGGGCGTACACGCCAGTACGCGCATCGTACAAGCCATTCAAGCAGTACGTGCAACGTACAGATGGGTACGCTCAGCGTACGCTCAATCAGTAGGTTTTAAGTTTTTGGGCCTCGGTTTGGGCCTAGCTTGGGGCATAGCAGTAGTTGGGCCATAATGGGCCCTAGTGAGGACTAGAAAGGAGTGGGCCTAGGTCATGGCCCAAATTAGATCAAAGGGGTAAAATATTCATTTTACCCATAGGAGAGCCATCAGTTTTTGACTAAATGTTTATTTGGTCATTATAGTCGGGGAGTAGTTGGAGCAGTCGGCGGTGCCACCTTCGCACGAGTTATTCAGCAGTCAGTTGAGAGGTGAGTTTTTCCTCCAGTAGGAACGGGTCTAAGGCACCAATGTCGGCCCGATTATGTAGTTGTAGTATGTCGGGGTAAGACCAATGCAGTTTACATGTTTCCGGACTCCGGTCTGATGCCGGGGTGGTCCCGAGAAGTAGTTATGTATGCTTGATGTCTTTGTGATTCATGCATGTTTATGTTATGTTTTATATGTTCCGGACTCCGGTCCGATGCCGGGCAAGCCCGATGCAGTATATGTTATTATGTTATATGTTCATGTTTATGTTATGTTCAGTTTATTCTGGACTTTGGTCTGATGCCGGGCGGGGCCCGATGTAGTGGGCGGGGCCCAAGTTATTCCGGACTTCGGTCCGATGCCGGGCGGGGGCCGATGCAGTGGGCAGGGCCCAAGTTATTCCGGACTCCGGTCCGATGCCGGGCGGGGCCCGATGTAGTGGGCAAGGCCCAATACTTGTTATATGTGCTTTTGTATGGTATGTGGTAGTTTGGGGGAGCTCACTAAGCTTCGTGTTACAGTTTTCAGTTTTGGTTTCAGGTACTTCAGCAAGCAAAGGGAAGGACCCGGGATGATCGCATGGCACACACACCACAGTTTTCTTAGCCTGGGAGTTTAATCTGATAATTTATATTGTGATATGTTGATGGATTTTATGAAACGTTGAGATACATGTTTTATGATTTTATACTATGATGATGATATTTATGTTTGTTAAATGATTTTGAAAACGAAATTTTTAGACCCTAATTTTGGGATGTTTCAGACAGGGTTCTGAGACGGTGATGGAGATCACCGAGATGTTCACGGAGAGAGCTATGTTCTGCCTTGAGTTTGTTGCATCTGAGCAGGCGCAGATGACTCGTTACTTGAGCATGCTCAAGACAGACATCGGGCAGTTTGTTTCTACACAAAGTTATAGTTCATTATTGGAGATGCAGGAGGCCGCCAAGCGGTGTGAGATTGAGATTGATCTGCCGACGAGAGATCAAAGGTCGGCCCCGGCGCAGTCGCAACCCGCGCCAAAATGGTTTAAGACCGCTGATGTCAGATCTGGCGGCCGAAAGGGCCACACTTGCGGGAAGTGCAGCAAGGCACACGAGGGTGCTTGTTGATCATCGTCTGGTTGCCACAATTGTGGCCGACAGGGCCACATGGCGAGGGATTGCTGCCAGCAGGCCCCAGCACTCAGTTCAAGTATTTATTATCAGTGTGACCAGGTTAGCCATGTGAAGGCCAATTGTCAATCGCTCGCTGCCAGACCGGTGCAGGCTCCAACGCTGGCTACTTTGAGGATCACTGATAGGAGTCAGGGCAGGGCAGAGCCCCCGAGGGCTTGAGTTTGCGCTTTCCAGCTTATTGCCGAGAAGGCCATCGCAGCACCAGATGTTGTGATTGGTATGTTTCTATCCCTTATCTTATTAATTATGTTTGTTTTATTCTCATATATTTGTACCTTGGCAGGTATACTTCTAGTGAAGTCCTTACCTACTTTAGTGTTGTTTGACTCGGGTGCGAGTCGGTCCTTTGTTTCTCGGTCGTTTAGTAGGGAGTTTCTTTGCCTATAGGGGAGTTGGAGTGTCAGTTTCGACTTTCTATCGCCAACGAACATGGGGTTTCTGCTTTTTCGGTTTATCAGGGTTGCGTTCTGGACATCTTCGGGGTATCCTTTCCGATCGATTTGATTCCTATTCCCATCAGGGATGTTTGTGTGATTGTGGGTATGGATTGGCTGAGACGTTTCGGTGCCATGATCGACTGTGAGGGTCAGCGCGTGGTAGTTCGAACCCCAAGTGGGGGAGAACTGGTTATTTATAGAGAGGGCACCAGGATGGGTTCAGGGTTTTGTTCAGCAGCCAGGGATCTGCAGTATATTCAACATGGGTGTGCAGGTTATTTGGCTTATATGGTGGATACATGGGTTAGGGATCAGGTGTCGGTTGTCGATGTTCTGGTTTTTAGGTAGTTCGCTGATGTATTCCCGGAGGAGTTACCCGGTGTGCCTCCAGTGAGGCAGTTCGAGTTCAGGATTGACCACGTGCCAGGTGCGGCCCCGATTGCCAAGGCATCATACCATTTGACACCGCCCGAGATGTAGGAGTTGACATCTCAATTGTAGCTTGTAGGAGCTGCTAGGCAAGAAGTTCATCCGTCCGAGCAGTACTCCGTGGGGAGCACCGATTTTATTCGTCAAAAAGAAGGATGGTTCACACTTGATGTGCATTGATTACCGGGAGTTGAACAAGTTAACGGTGAAGAACCATTATCCCTTTCTGCGGATTGATGATCTCTTTGATCAGTTGTAGGGAGCATCTTGGTTCTCCAAGATAGATCTAAGGTCTGGGTACCATCAGGTCAGGGTGAGGGAGGAGGATGTGAAGAAGATCGCGTTCCGAACTCGTTATGGGCACTACGAGTTCGTGGTGATGCCATTCGGACTCACTAATGCATCTGCAGTATTTATGGATTTGATGAATCGAGTATGCAGGTCGATGCTTGATCGTTCGGTCATCGTGTTTATTGATGATATCTTGGTGTATTTCAAGACCAGAGAGCAGCATGAGGAGCATCCTTGTGAGGTCCTGGAAGTTGAGGCAAGAACGGATTTATGATAAGTTCTAGAAAAACGAGTTCTGGTTACGAGAGGTTTAGTTCCTTGGACACCTCGTTAACCAGGATGAGATTTTGGTCGATCCGGCCAAGATTGAGGTGGTGATGTAGTGGGAGGTTCTGAAATCTCCCTCGGATATCAGGAATTTCTCAGATTTGGCAGGGTACTACCGGAGATTCATTCAGGAATTCTCCAAGATTGTAGTACTCCTCACTCGTCTGACGAGGAATGGAGTGGATTTTCGGTGGGGCCCCGAGCAGCAGTCATCGTTTGAGATTGTTCGTCAGAGATTATGCGAGGCCCCATTTTTGACCCTCCCGGAGGGAGTTGAGGATTTTGAGGTTTTCTGTGATGCATCCATCACTGGCTTGGGAGCAGTCCTCATGCAGAGGGGACGAGTGATAGCTTATGCTTCGCAGCAGTTGAAGCCGCATTGTAGTGACTAAAGAACATGGTTTGGCATGCAGAATTAAAGATTGCACAATGAACATGGTGATTTGGGTGTTCAAGAGATGTATTGATTATGTATGGTGTTACATAAAAAGGGATCTAGATCTAGTCTACATAAATAACACACACTTACACACTCAACTTTTACATCTCTCAAGCACACCTCTACAAGTGGACTAAACCCACCTTATATAGGGGTGTTTACATGTCTCTCTCTCACTCTCTATCTCATGAGTCAAAAGGCTAATGCACCACATGCAAGTGGGTTTTACAAAAGTCAAACATTACAAAGTCATTCATGGAAAACTTTGTACCCCAACATTCTCCCCCTCAAAGTTAGGAATGAATGACCCACTTCAAATCTTCCAAAATCGAGCAACTACGCGATCCGAGCCTCAAGGGTGACACATGTCGAAACAAACTTCAATCTTCAATTCTTCCATGATTCTTCAATTTGGGCTCTAGGATGTGGAACCATACAAACCGAACATCAACGAATGATTAAGAGTATCCCAAACTCCAAATAATCACCCTAAAGTTGAGCATAAAAACACACCCAAAAATCTTCAATAATTCCAAACCCATTTCGAAAATAAATCATTTCCGAACTTCCAATTGCATCATTCCGTAAGCTTCAAAACTTCTTGATCACTTCGGTCTTCAAATCCGTGTAATATGAAAAATTCAAGTTCGAATTTCCATATAAACTTCTCCCCCTTTTTATAATCGAAATTTGATTATAAAACCTTCAAGGAAAGAGAACGTGCTCTATTCGGAATTTTTCGTGTCAAAACTCCCCCTTAACATCTGGTATAAACTTTGTGCTTCAATCCGGAAAACCTAAAAAATAATCAATTTTTAGCTTCGTTCACGAATCGCCTTTGACAAAATTTCTCAAAAATGGGTAGAAATTGTCAATTTCAAAAATCTGCATTGACCCGGTGCGCCCAAAACAGCAAAATATGCAAAACCTTCCCCCTTTTCCAAAGCTGGGTAGAAAGCGTCAATTTGCACAAACTGCAGGGGCTTGAAATGCACTTTCTTTAATTTTCAGCAAAAACAGTCCTTTTTCGAATTTGGGTACGAACTGTCAAACATTCGAAACCTCGGGGACTATTTTCGACAAATCTCCCCTTTGTTCTCAAATCATACGAAGCATACCCCAAACATACGAAGCTTCAAATAATTTTCGAAATTGGGTGAAAAGTGTCAAACATTCGAAACTTCAATTAATTTTCGAAGAGTCAAATATTCGAAGGTTCAGGAGCCGAATTCGAAACATTGTCATTTGTTCAAATCATACGAAGCTTTCATCAAACATACGAAGGTTTTGAAAATTTGTCAAACTTTCGAAACTTTGAGGACCATTTTCGAAACTTGTTATGCCCTTCGTATGAATTTGTCAATATACCCTTCGTACAAATCCAAAACACCCTTCGTTAGGTTTGACCACCCCTTCGAAAATAAAAATCCAGTAACCCCTTCGTCCAAATCCAAAACAATCCAAATACACCCTTCGAATCTAAATCACCAAAAAAAATCTTCGTTTCTTAATCCTTCGTATATCAATCATTAACCGAACCTTGATCAAAAACGAAATCAACTTTGAATCCATCGATTATTAAAATCAAGCCTTCAAACATCGATTCCAAATTCGTCCTTAATTTGTCGAATTCTCAAGTCATCATCAAATTCTTCCGAGTCGACAATGAACTGTAATCAATTTCTAATTTCCAATCGATTAACGAACAACCATCTGAACTCTTCGTTACCAGTTCCCAATAGTCGACATTAAGCAAAGATTCTTGACCTCAAGGTGTCGAACGACGTGATGCACACTTAAAAATCAACTATATCCCAAATTGAATTAGATTCCTAAACCTTCGATTTTCAATACATGTACCAATTCCAAAGCATTCGACCATCAATTCTTCGTTTTCAATTTCAAACGATCGACCACAGTCCTTCATTCGTGTTTTGACGTTCAATCCAAAACAAATCCACATCGACACCAAAAATCATCAAAATTGAATTCAGACTCATCAAAAACTCATCATCAATACATAAAACTAAAACATATCCATCTGATTCTGTTTCGATTTTGAATCTTAGAATCATAAGAACCGATCTTTGACTTTTCAGTTGACTCTTCGATTAAATCGATTATTGATTGCTTGCTTAAAATCGATTTTGAGTTTATACAAACCAGATAGAATCGATTCACAAGACAGATTTTATAATCAACGATTGCTAAGAAAGACAAGAAGAAATCATGTTCGTATGAACATTCAAGAACACTGAATACTACAAGTCTTTTAAGCGAGTTAGGATGAATCAGGGAAACACTTCATATCCGATTAATACCAATTGATATCGAAAAAAATGAATGGACTTAAGGTAAACTGTCTATGAACAGTATTGGATCCACTCTTTGGGCTCAAATATTCGAATCAAATTCAATAGCATTTTAGACACCATTGATGAACAGTAACAACTAATAATGGATTGGATCTTTGAATAAACGAAATTGATTTACTTTTGAATTTGGCTTTGGGCTTGAAATTCAATCTGATGAACAATAAAATTGATTTTGTTTTTGGTTGGCTTGATCAAAAAAAATTTATTGGATCACACAATGGGGTTTTTGAAGAAAAATTTGATCCAATGAGTCAAACGATCAAAAATCAAGAACGTAACGCACGATTCAAAGAGATTAAGAAATCATAGAAAGAGACTCACCAAAAATGCTTCCATTGCGACAAAAGTTGCCAAACCGAGAATCGTTCTTCAAAAATCACCTTGATCTTGAAGACCCGCTCTGATACCGATTGTAGTGACTAAAGAACATGGTTTCGCATGCGGAATTAACGATTGCACAATGAACATGGTGATTTGGGTGTTCAAGAGATGTATTGATTATGTATGGTGTTACACAAAAAGGGATCTAGATCTAGTCTACATAAATAACACACACTTACACACTCAACTTTTACATCTCTTAAGCACACCTCTACAAGTGGACTAAACCCACCTTATATAGAGGTGTTTACATGTCTCTCTCTCACTCTCTATCTCATGAGTCAAAAGGCTAATGCACCACATGCAAGTGGGTTTTACAAAAGTCAAACATTACAAAGTCATTCATGGAAAACTTTGTACCCCAACACGCATGAGACGAGGTATCCCACGTATGACCTGGAGTTGGGGGCTATGGTTTTTGCCCTTAAGATTTGGAGACATTATCTTTATGGGGTTCGCTGTACCATCTACATGGACCACAAGAGTCTGAGGCGCATTATGGATCATCTGAACCTGAACATGAGGCAGCGCAGGTGGTTGGACGTAGTCAAGGATTATGACTGCGAAATCCTTTACCATCTGGGTAAAGCGAATGTGGTAGCGGATGCTTTGAGCCGCAAGTCGGCTGGACCTTCTGATGGGGTGTCATGTATGAGGATATTTGTGGATTCTGCGCATGTGGGATTGATTAAGGAGTCTCAGGTTGAGGGTGTTCGGGAAGAGAATTGGAAGATTGAGAGGATCAGGGGGTGAGATCACCAGGTTTGTTCCGTACAACCGTGGTTTGTTGACCCGTTGCGGTCGGGTATGGGTTCTTATGTCTGGTGGGGTCAGGCAGATTGTATTGGAGGAGGCTCATAAGTCTCGTTTTTCTATCCATCCAGGGGCCACTAAGATGTATCGGGATCTGAGATTGAGTTACTGGTGGCCGTGCATGAAGAGGGAGATCGCCTAGTACGTCAAGAGGTGCTTAACCTGTAGGATGGTCAAGGCCGAGCATCAGAGGCCGCATGGCAAGCTGCAGCCTCTAGAGGTTCCCATGTGGAAATGGTAGCAGATTTCGATGGACTTCATCACCAAGTTTCCGAAGACGACAAAGGGTTTTGATGCTATTTGGGTCATCATGGATCGATTGACCAAGAAAGCCTATTCTCTGGCAATTCGGGAGAGCTCGTCGGCCGAGAAGTTGGCCGATGTGTATATTCGCGAGATCGTTTCTCACCATGGGGCTCTGGTCTCTATTGTTTCAGACTATGATGTTCGGTTCACCTCTCGTTTTTGGCAGAAGTTCCGTGAGGAACTGGGCACGAGGCTACACTTAAACACATCTTATCATGCGCAGACCGACGGCCAGAGTGAGCGGACGATTCAGAATCTCGAGGATATGCTTCGAGCATGCGTCATTGATTTTGTGGGAGTTGGGACGTTTACCTACCTCTTGCAGAGTTCTCTTATAACAACAGTTTCCACTCCAGCATTGGTGCTCTGCTTTTTGAGCTTTTGTATGGGCGGAGATGTCGTACCCCAGACTGTTGGGGTGAGGTTGGTCATAGGGTTATGAAGCAAACCAAGGTGGTCCTTCAGACTACAGAGATGATCTAGCATATCAGGCAGAGATTGCAGACTTGTCAGAGTCGGTAGAAAAGTTATGCCGACCGGCGCCAATCTGAGTTGGAGTTTCAGGTCGGTGACATGGTGTTACTGAAGGTCTCACCTTGGAAAGGTGTGATTCATTTCAGGAAGAGGGGGAAATTGGGTCCTGGATATATCAGACCATTCCAGATTATTTCCAGGGTTAGCAAGGTTGCATATAGATTGGATCTTCCGGAGGAGCTCAGTCAGATTCATAACACTTTCCACGTTTCGCAGCTGCGAAAGTGCATTCTGGACGAGGATGTAGTGGTATCATTGGATGATATACAAGTTGATGAGCACCTGAACTATGTCGAGAGGCCGGCAGCTATCCTGGAAAGGAAAGTAAAGGTTTTGCATAACAAGGAAGTGCCCTTGGTAGAGGTACGGTGGCATCACCGGAGGGGCTCTGAGTGGACCTAGGAGCCGGAGGCAGAGATGCGGGAGCATTACCCATAATTATTCACCGCGGTAGGCTTCGAGGACGAAGCCTAGTCCAATTGGGGAGATTTATAACATCCCAATCCTCAGGTATGAAATTTGATTCTTTAAATATGTTTTTCCTTAGGAACTCGGCGAGTTAGAAGCCTCAACTCGACGTGTTAAGGTGACTTTTGGCCACGGATATTAATGAACCAACTCGGCGAGTCGGGGTGCCTCAACTTGGCGAGTTGGTAGCTGAGAAAGAAACCCTAATTTTAGGGTGTTTCACCCTATTTAAAGGCCTTAAGTCCCTTGGTTGGCCTCCTTACCAGCCTCCTCTGTCCAGAAATCCTAATTTTGTGTATCATCTTCCAAATTTGAGTGTGTGAGCTTGTGGAGAGTTTGGAGAGTTGATTTTTGATACTCTTTTGAAGGAACCTTGAAGTTTTAGGTGTCTAGTTTGAAAGGAAGGCTATAGATCCAGAACCTCCCCACTTGTTGCAGTCTTTTTGAGGTATAGAGTCGACACCTTGCTTCTTTATTTCTTAGATCTCTTCCTTGAAGTTTTATTGTGATTATTGGTTCATTGTCGAGTTGTTCAAGGAGTTGTGTATTTTATGGGTAGTGACTTTAGATCTGGCCATTTTGTGGCCTCGTTTGGCTTAAAGTTGCAAGCTTTATTAAGTTCTAGGCCTCATCCATGCATTAAGTCCTTTATTAATCCTTTCATGATTTCTAGAGCTTCTTTATGGGTTGTGTATTTTATGGGTTGTCACTTTAGACCTGGCCATTTCATGATTTCTGGTGGTACCAATCGGTATGGCGCCTTGGCGATAGGGGCCACACCAGGCACTAGGTCGATCCTGAACTCGACCTGCCTCTCCGGAGGCACTCCGGGTAACTCCTCCGAAAACACATCAACGAACTCTCTGACAACAAGAACATCTGAAACTGAAACCTGATCCCTGACCCGCGTATCCACCACATACACTAAGTAACCCACATACCCGTGCTGAATATACTGTCGAGCCCTGGCAGCTAAGTAAAACCTTGATCCCAATTTGGTGCCCTCGCTGAAGATAACCAGTTCTCCTCCACTTGGGGTTCGAACTACCACCCGCTGACCCTCATAGTCGATCATGGCACCGAAGCGACTCAACCAATCCATACCCACAATCACACATACATCCCCCATATGAGTCGGAATCAAGTCTATCGGGAAGGATACCCCGAAGATATCCAGTACGCAACCCCGATAGACTGAAGAAGCAGAAATCTCGTGTTCGTTGGTGATAGAGACTCGCAACGGACACTCTAGCTCTCCTACAGGCAAACCGAATTCCCTACTGAACGATCGAGAGACAAACGACCGACTCGTCCCCCAGTCGAATAATACTAATGCAGGTAAGGAGTTCACTAAATATGTACCTAATCATAAGTACAAACACATATAAGCATAAAAAAATATAATCAACAAGATAAGGGATAGAAACATACCAGCAACCACATCTGGTGCTGCCCTGGCCTCCTCGGCTGTAGGCTGAAAGGCGCGTCCACGAGCCTTCGGAGGCTCTACTCTACCCTGACTCCCGTCAGTAATCCTCAGTGTAGCCGGCGCTGGAGCCTGCACCGGATTGGCAGCGAGCTATGGACAGTTGGTCTTCACGTGACCAACCTGATCACATTGATAGCAGATCCTCATATCCTGAATCGAGGCTGGCTGGCGACAATCCCTCGCAAAGTGCCCCTCCTTGCCGAATTTACATCACCCACTACCCGATCTGCAAACTCCCGAATGACCCTTCCCGTAAATTTGTTCAGCACCAAAACCTGAACCAGAATCTTGTCCTCGAGTACTCACCACCATCCTGAAAGGAAAACATATAAACACTCATAACATAGTCGACAGAACTCTCACACTAAAATCTCCTTAGTATCTCTTTGATTTTCCTTGATGCGATTATAGATCCTATGCTTTTAATAGTACGGGCCCAATACTACCTTCCACACCTATCTGTACTTTCCTCAAGAATCACCTCGAATCCTCTAAGTCACTCCACTATGGAAACTCTCATGATCCCTATGCTAAACAACATACATATCTCGCTACAACACTCCTTAGGATCTCTTAGGGATTATCATCTCACTCGCTTATTCATTACTAGGAACCTCTATCAACACTGTTGGTTGCTTTATGGATGCAAATTATACACAATACTGGATCAAATAGACTGTCGAATAAATGACTCTACCCTAAGCCCACAACCAGACAAGGAACATGAAATAAGGATGAATCAATCATTTTAAGGCTATATGATCCTAACCATATACAATTTTTAAACATACACTTAGCAATAACTTTGTCAATCTAAACTCCTAGTAGCACATAACATTCAATTATTCCTAAACTATAAGGCATCACACATGTCAGGCAATTCTATAATGCAATTCCTGAAGGTATCCTTAGCCCTTTTCTAGCATGTAACTTACATAATAGCATACTAAAGCATAATACTCATGTATGGGTCTTTTGGCATCACTTACTTGACCTCGGCTGATTGCATGCATCGTACCCCTTTCTTTATAAAACTTTTTTTAGAAAATTTGTTTTTCTTACACACAGATTTATCAATTCCTCAGTTTGAGTCTAGACATACCCGAGGGTGTGCCTGAATTATCCCTCAAACCAGGGCTCTGATACCAACTTGTAACGTCCCAAAAATATTAGTAAAAATTTTAATTTCAAACCATCAAGTCCATAAAAACATTTGTTCAAAAACCAATCGTAGTAAAATGCATCTCTCAAACATCAGAGTAAAATAGTAGTAATAATGTCAAAATAAACTCCAAGGGGTGTTGTGCGATCATGCTGAACCCTTCCCTTTGCAACTAGAAGTACCTGAAATGTTTAAACCATAAAACCGTAAGCACAAAGCTTAGTGAGTTCCCCAAAATACCACATACCATACATATCAGTGGGCCTAGACCTAGGGGTCTATTTCAACCCTACGTGAACGATATGATCCAACCATAGTCTTATAATCACTTCTAGATTATAGCCCAGTTATAACCTTTCTGCCATGATCCAACCATGGTCTTCCATGCAAGTCACAAAGACAAACAAGTGTTGTGATCCAACCACAGCCTTTCATATAAGTGTTGTGATCGAACCAGAGTCTTTCATGCAAGAGTCACATAGACAATCTAGTAACCTACATAGTGTAATGAGAAGACTCACCTCGCAGACGTACTCAACATCTAACAACTTTTACAACCAATGAATGGGTGTTATACACCTCCTAATAAATCATACTGATGGGTTTTAGGTAAAACAAATAAACTAGAAAACAATTCCTAAGTTCACATGCAACCTACTTTGGATCTATGTTTTAACTATTGAACATATAACTTTGAAATGCAAAACAAGAACCCTAGAGGAGAGAGGCTAATTTCGAAATTAACAAACTAGGGTTTAGGAGTTACATACCTTTCAATTGTTATAGCAAACAATTGATAATCCTCTTGATCTTGATCTTGATCTTCTTGGAAGCTTAGCACCACAAATGTAATGCCTCTAATGGAATCACACCCAAGAACTAGCAAGAAGGAAACTTGGAGGAGAGAGGATGGAGAGAGTATGCAATTTCAGCCTTAGGGTTTCTTCCAAAGAAATTAGTGACCTCAAATGTGAGCCAGGAGGCTCCTTAAATAGCTGAGGGATCTAGGGTTTAGGGAAAACCCTGGTTATCCTTTGCTTAGGGCCTAAGCAAGATCCAAAGGCCTTATTTGGACCCTTTGGATGAAATCTCTAGGGTTTCCCCTAAGAATTTCGTCCACCTCCTTCCAAGGCGGTTCTGGAACCTTCCACTCAACTATTAGTTAATTGCAAACTAGTCCCTACACTTTATAATTAATTCTTTTAACCCCAAAATTAATTCTGATTAATTTCTGGCTAACTATTAATTAAACATAATGATTTCTAATTAATATATTAATCTTTTAACATATTAATAAATCATTTATATTAATTCATTAATCTTATAAATTAATATCTCTCCTTTCATAATTTCCTTGTCCAGTTGCTAGGTTGAGGGCAACCCAAAAGGACTGTGCTGCTATCAATTCAAGTACATACCAATTATAGTTATGGGCTTAGACACCTAATCCAACAGTCTCCCACTTGGATAAGTCTGTAACTATAATTGCTAGTATGCCTTCTAAATTTGACCAACAAATTGTAGCTTCCAAAAAGCTGCTGCCGAACTCTGATCCAGTCAGTTACGTGTCCTAAGATAAGTGATCATATAATCCTTCGTTATGCTAGATATCCCTAGACATAAGACATGGAATGTAATCAATCTTTTTGTCCAGAATCTATGTTTCCCGATTTCTGATTTGTGATGATGTAGGACTTCTAATCGAACACATCAATCTAGTCCTGGCGGGGCCCAGCACATAAGTCAACACCAAATCATCGAGGGGCCCATAAATATCGCTTTTCCTATTAGGGCAAAAGGAACGAATAAACGTTGACTCATATGCTTGTATCTTTTACTCATCAAATTATACATGACAATACGTTTTATAACACCAAGTTACTGATGCGTTTTCGTATCACCAATGCATGACCGACTTGTAAATTGCAACTCATATATCTTCGTTTCAAGATTATAAGATATTATCGTCTCAGTATTACTCGTGATGAATTCCATGAAGTGATACTCTGAGCGAGGGTTTATCCAGTACTCAAATCTCAATTTCTGAGTACTCATGAACGTTGCAGCAATTCTATTGCCATGTCTATCCTTAGACAATCTATAATCCAGTTCATGACAGTCTTAATTCACTACTTACTTCCAAAAGTATGAGTGACTGTGGAGTTTGAATAATCTTATTATTCGGGAAGTAAAACATGCAAAAATGAAACACAATAATAAACAATTCACAAAAGGCAGAAACCAAACTTATAAATAATACTTTATTATTTAATCACCAAAATTCAATTACATTTACTTTGTTACAAGTTTCAGAATAAAACTAATATCATCTTTCAGTCCTATGCTCTGAGCATGCTGAATATGCTTAGCCCTACTCAGACCCTTTGTGAGGGGATCTGCTGGGTTATCTTCAGATGACACCCTCTTTACTATAAGATGGCCTTCTTCAACTCTATGTCTGATGAAATGGTACTTTCTGTCGATATGTCTGGTCTTACCATGATCTCTCGGTTCCTTTGTCAAGGCAACCGCTCCTTCATTATCGCAGAACAGTTCCATAGGCTCCTAGATGGTTGGAACAACTCCAAGATCCCCGATGAAGTTCCTCAACCAAGCTGCTTCTTTCGACGCTTCACTTGCTGCTATGTACTCTGATTCACAAGTAGAATCAGCCACCGTATTTTGCTTGGAACTCTTCCAAGTAACTGCTCCTCCATTCAGTAAAAACACCCAGCCCGACTGAGAACGGAAGTTATCTCTATCCGTCTGAAAGCTGGCATCACTGTAACCATCTACTCTCAAAGTATCACTGCCACCAAGCACAAGGACCCAGTGCTTTGTCCTTCGCAAATACTTGAGTATATTCTTGACTGCTATCCAATGAGCTCTACCTGGGTTTCCCTGATAGCGACTGACCATGCTCAAAGCAAATGCCACATCAGGGCGAGTACATGTCATAGCGTACATGATCGATCCGACAACGGAAGCATAAGGTACACGACTCATGTCATCTATTTCAACATCTGTACTCGGGCATTGAGTCTTACTCAATTTGGTATTGCTCTGGATAGGTAGCTCTCCCTTCTTGGAATTTTCCATACTAAACCTCTTTAGTACCTTATCCAAGTATGTGCTCTGACTAAGTCCAATTAGTCTCTTCTTTCTATCTCTCAATATTCTAATCCCAAGAATATAGGCAGCTTCTCCAAGGTCTTTCATGGCAAAACACTTTCCAAGCCAAGACTTAACTTCTTTCAAGGTTGGAACGTCGTTACCAATGAGTAATATGTCATCGACATACAACACCAGAAAAGTTACTATACTCCCACTAGCCTTGATATACACACAGAACTCATCTTCACTTCTAGAGAAACCAAACTCTTTGACTTTCTCATGGAAGCAAAGATTCCAACTGCGAGATGCTTGTTTCAATCCATAAATGGATTTCTCAAGCTTGCACACTCTATTGGGGAACTTTGCATCAACAAAACCCTCTGGCTGACTCATATAAACATCTTCAGCCAACTTCCCATTAAGGAAAGCAGTTTTGACATCCATCTGCCAGATTTCATAATCATGAAAGGCAGCTATGGCGAGCAATATCCTAATAGATTTAATCTTAGCCACTGGCGAGAAGGTCTCATCATAGTCAACCCCTGGGGTTTGAGTGAAACCTTTTGCAACCAGTCGAGCCTTGAATGTGTGCACATTTCCATCCATGTCTGTCTTCTTCTTGAAGATCCATCTGCACCCAACTATCTTACGACCTGGTGCACTATCAACCAAATTCCAAACTTGGTTGTCATACATGGACTTAATCTCGCTGTCCATTGCCTCTTTCCACTTGGAAGCCTCTGGGCCTGCCATTGCTTCCTTATAAGTGACTGGTTCATCTAAGTTTACCAGTGTTCTGTCACTTATGAATGTGTCACCATCTGAAGTAATATGAAAACCATACAACTCAGGTGGCACACTCACCCTAGTGGATCTTCTAAGAGGTAATGAGTTATCGATTGGTTCAACAGGAGCTGTTTCCTCTGGTTGAGTGCTAGTGTCATCTAAGGTTCCTTCATTGGCTGACTCTCGAATTTCTTCAAGGTCAATGGTGCTCCCACTGTCCTCTTTGAATATGAGCTCTCTCTCCAGAAAGACTCCTCTTCGTGCTACAAAGACCACGTTCTCACTAGGCCTGTAGAACAAATATCCAAAAGACTGCTTTGGGTAACCAATGAAAGCACATTTCTCACTTCTAGCTTCTAGCTTGTCGTGAGTCTCTCGTCTTACGAAAGCTTCACAACCCCAGACTTTAATATGTGCCAACGAGGGAACTTTCCCCGTCCACATTTCGTGAGGTGTTTTGGCAACCTTCTTTGTAGGGACAAGATTGAGGATGTGGGCGGCTGTCTCTAAGGCATACCCCCAGAAGTGAATAGGAAGCGAAGCCCGACTCATCATAGAACGAACCATGTCTAACAAGGTTCGATTACGCCTCTCAGCTACACCATTTAACTGTGGTGTCCTAGGAGGAGTCAATTGTGAGACTATCCCACATTCTTTCAGATAGTCGTTAAACTCGATACTAAGATACTCCCCGCCTCTATCGGATCTAAGTATCTTTATCTTTCTGCCCAATTGATTTTCGACTTCATGCTTAAACTCTTTGAATTTTTCAAAAGTTTCTTACTTATGCTTGATCAAGTAGATATATCCATATCTGCTATAATCGTCAGTGAAAGTCACATAGAATCGATTAGCATCTCTTGTAGTTGATCTGAGGGGCCCACACACATCTGTGTGTATGAGATCCAACAGACCTTCACCTCTTTCACAAGACCCTGTGAATGGTGATTTTGTCATCTTTCCCAAAAGACAAGATTCACACATATCATCTGATTTTAGGTCAAATGATTCCAACACTCCATCCTTTTGGAGTTGGGCTATGCGTTTCTTGTTAATGTGTCCAAGACGACATTGCCACAAGCATGCCTTGTCTACACTATTAGACAAGTCAATATTAAGTACACTATTTCCTAAGCTATCAACACAAGTCACTGTTTCATACACACCATCACAAGGTAAAGCTTCAAACATAAAAACACCATTCTTATAAACAGAAATTGAACCATTCAAATCATTAAAAGAATATTTGAAACCTTGTCTGAACAACGCATGAAATGAAATAATGTTTCTCGTCATCTCAGACGAATAGCAACAATTTATTAAATCTAATCTAACATCATTGCTAAGCAGAAGCTGATAAACTCCGATCTTGGTCACTGGTGAAGACTTTCTGTTTCCCATGATCAAGTTTATCCTTCCTCGCTCTATCTCCTCACTTTCCTTTAGTCCCTGCAAATCAGAACAGATATGAAAACCACATCCTGTATCAAGGACCCATGAACGAGAAGATAATGAGTTATTAGCAGAAATAGTGTAAATACCTGCCGAAGATGGCTTCACTTTGCCATCCTTGATATCTTACAGATATTGTGGGCAAGATCTCTTCCAATGCCCCTTTTGATTGCAGTAAAAGCAAACGGCCTCTTTTGGATCAGAAACATGGGGATTGGAACCATTGGGCTTAAGCCTTTGGGCCATTACTAGACGACCCAGCTTGAGTCTTGCTCTTCCAGTTTTGCTTGGGAGGACCTTTCCTCTTTTTCCCCTTTCTCTGTCCAATAGCCAACACAGGGGCACTTGTAGGCGTGGAGGGTATACTTTTACCCTTCATTCCTGCCTCATCTGTCTGCAACAAGTTGTGCAATTGGGCCAAGGTCTGCTCAGTATTGTTCAAATGGTAAGTTAGAATAAACTGACCATAACAATCAGGTAGTGAGTTCAAGACCATGTCAATGGCCAATTCCTCATCAAAGTGAATGTTGAGCTTGACCAAACGATCTATGTAGCGTTGCATTCTTTGCACATATGACACAACCGATTCCCTTTCTTTCATCTTGCAAGCCATGAGTGACTTGACTACTTCAAACTTTTCTTGACGAGCTCGCTTATGGTACTTTTCCAAAAGGTCCTTGTTCATCTCAAAAGGCCAGTAGTCCTCATAGTACCTCTGCAGTTCTGGGGACATGGTTTCCACCATGATGCACGCCACTTTGGTAGCATCATCGTAATGTTTCTTGTAGGCAGCAAGATCTTCAGGAGTAGCTTCAGACTCATCAAGCTCTTTGAGTTCCTTTTCAAGAACATATTCTTTGTTCTCAAAACGAAGAGCCATCTTGATGTTGCGCATCCAATCGTTATAGTTTGAGCCATCCATAACGACTTTGGAGCAGATATTGAGCAAAGAGAAGTTCTGGTTGGAGGAGGATGAAGCAGAAGTGTTTCCAGGAGTAGACATCTGAAAAGAAAGAAAGTTTTAGTTAGATTTCAAGATACCTCAATATAATAACCCAAAGATAAAATATCAAGGTTAGGATCCAACTATGAAGATTCACAACTTAGAAATGGGATGCCGAGATCCAAGTGTAAATTTCATAAAGGCAGGTGAATGACGATTCACCAATTCCACCATTAGACGAAACAAACGAAGTGAAATTCCTAATTCTTTTGAGATACATTGAAACTATTCAATGGCATGTTTTAATCTCAGATTATGCTCTTCTATTTGTGACTGGGATGCCGAGGATCACAAACAAGATGTGAATGACCATGCAAATGTGCTTGGTAACCTCATTGTCTTTATCATTAACTATTGATGTGCTGGTAAACCACACACGCTCCATCAAAATGACAATTATGAGATACCCATTACTACTCTTTATTAGTGCCCTTTAGTGTGCTGGTTAACCACACACGCTTCACTAACGACCAATAAAGCATAATGTGCAATTTCATGGATTAGCATACTTTTCACATTTTTCCTAAAGTAACTAGAGTTGGGATTTTAAAAATAATGTTCTAGTACTTTCTTTAATGTCATTATACTTTTAATGAGAAGTAGTTGTCCTATCAAATCCGTTCTGCTAACGACCCTCCACTAATCAAGGATGCGGTGGGTGAGAGTGGACACCCATTCAACTACCATTTTATAGGCAGTTTCCTTATACCCCCTTATAGATTAGCTTCGTGAATGAGGCATACTAGCGATTTGACTGACCATATTCTTATACATATATAATATTAAACTTTTAATCATAATACATATATAGGGTGTGTTTTAAAACATTTTAAAATTTCAAGGGTTTATATAAATTTCGAAATTCAAACTATTAAATTTAAATAAACCAATTAACTAGATTTAATATTTATCATTTAATTAACTATTAATCAAATTATTAAATCTTGTAAGGATTATCTAATTAAATTAATCAATTAATTTAATCCTAATCCTTATCCCTCTAAATTTCGAAAAATAGGGTAAGGATAATTATCCAATTAATCTAATTAAGTAACAATTATCCAAAACAAGAAACCCTAAAACTTCTAGCAATTTCGAAATTTACAAGGGAGGAGGCTAGGGTTTTCAAAACCCTAACCCTAATTTCGATTAGGGTTCTTTGGAGGCTAGGGTTTTTCGAAAAAAAAAACCTTTTATCCAAAACCCTAGAAATAAAAAATTTGGCCTTTAGGGTTTAATAGCTATAAACCCTAATTTGCAATTCAACAATTATAGCAATTCAATTTAAAACAAACAATGGCTCTGATACCACTGATGGGTTTTAGGTAAAACAAATAAACTAGAAAACAATTCCTAAGTTCACATGCAACCTACTTTGGATCTATGGTTTAACTATTGAACATATAACTTTGAGTTGCAAAACAAGAACCCTAGAGGAGAGAGGCTAATTTCGAAATTAACAAACTAGGGTTTAGGAGTTACATACCTTTCAATTGTTATAGCAAACAATTGATAATCCTCTTGATCTTGATCTTGATCTTCTTGGAAGCTTAGCACCACAAATGTAATGCCTCTAATGGAATCACACCCAAGAACTAGCAAGAAGGAAACTTGGAGGAGAGAGGATGGAGAGAGTATGCAATTTCGGCCTTAGGGTTTCTTCCAAAGAAATCAGTGACCTCAAATGTGAGCCAGGAGGCTCCTTAAATAGCTGAGGGATCTAGGGTTTAGGGAAAACCCTGGTTATCCTTTGCTTAGGGCCTAAGCAAGATCCAAAGGCCTTATTTGGACCCCTTGGACGAAATCTCTAGGGTTTCCCCTAAGAATTTCGTCCACCTCCTTCCAAGGGGGTTCTGGAACCTTCCACTCAACTATTAGTTAATTGCAAACTAGTCCCTGTACTTTATAATTAATTCTTTTAACCCCAAAATTAATTCTGATTAATTTCTGGCTAACTATTAATTAAACATAATGATTTCTAATTAATATATTAATCTTTTAACATATTAATAAATCATTTATATTAATTCATTAATCTTATAAATTAATATCTCTCCTTTCATAATTTCCTTGTCCAGTTGCTAGGTTGAAGGCAACCCAAAATGACTGTGCTGCTATCAATTCAAGTACATACCAATTATAGTTATGGGCTTAGACACCTAATCCAACACATACAAGGTAAACCTAGTCCACCTTCTAGAACTAGCCAATTGACCAAAAGTCAACCAAGTCAAAATTCAACGGTCAAAGTCAAAGTCAACTCTAGATGGTCGCCACACTGTGGCCATCCCTAGCCACACCATGGCCACTTTTCCACAAAACAGTTTCAAACCGTTGTCGCCACGCCGTGGTGAGCAGACTGCCACGTCATGGAAACTGGGCTCTCACAGCCTAATGGATTAAGCTCTCAATCCATTAAGCTACCCCATTCCAACTTTCCAAAAAGCTTCCTAAGGTCTAACACAACATAAAAATCAATGCTTTTCAGAAATGCATTCCCAATGTAAGTCTAGCACTCAAACTAGGCCAAAAATGGAGAAATGTAATCTAAAACTCATACAAAGTTCAAAAACCACATCCAACTCTTAGATCTATAAGATATAAGGCTCATAGGACTCAAAAAGGCCATAAATTTGCTATCTTTATTCCATCCATTCACTCTAACCAAAACCTTGAACTAAAAGCTCATAAAGTGACCTAATATTATATCTAAGGATTTAATGAGCAAGGTGAAGACTTTTTACCTCCAAATGATCATAAATAAACTGAAGATACGAGCACCACGCTGAACCAAGCATACAAACACCAAGATGAGCTCCTTCGTCTTTCAACCTTCACAAAGTTGGCTTCACACACTCAAACAAACATATGGAGGCTAGGGTTTGAATGGTATAAGATCTCAGAGGGTGGCGGCTGCCAAATGAGGCAACCATAGGAGTTAGTGCCCTTAAATAGGGCACCAAGCCCGAAAATTAGAGTTTAGCCCAAAATGGTTGCCACATCGTGGCAGCCATAACGCCATGTGTGGTGTCGTGCAAATGCGCATTTCGTCTAAATGGATGTCGCTTCGTGGCCCCACAAGTGTCACACCGTGTCCCCAACAAAAATTCCATAAAATGCATTAATTAACTCATGAAAGGAATACCTGAGAGATGGATATTACAAAAGACTAGACAGAAAAATAACCCGTCGAAACCGTCCGGTAAAAAAAAAAACAAGATCATTTTGAGACTGCCAATGTGCATATCTATGTGTAACCAGTGTAATTGGTCACTAACTGGCCCTCGAGTGACTGATCCCATCCGATCTCTTAAACCAGTTTAACAAAAATCAAAGACTATATATATATATATATATATATATATATATATATATATATATATATATATATATATATATATATATATATATATATATATATATATTAACAATTCCACCTTCTAAACGAGGCCCGTAACCATTCCTTCATGACTAACCCTTAAGTGACATTTGTTTTATCGGTCTTGGGTTAGGCCCCGGTCCAAATCAATGTGTGGACCAAATGTGAGTTATAGTTGAGTGAGTAATATGTTGAAGTTTCCAAGAAACAAGGGAAGTTACTATTACACACAAAGGTAGCAAACTCTTTTTAACCAAATACATGTAACTATACAAATAGTGAAAGGATATGTATTGATAATTTATACAAATAGTGAAAGGATATGTATTGATAATTATACTGTACAAACTACTAACAGTAAAAAAAACATAAGACGTTTTTCTTGGGAAAAAGAGAAATTGAAATTAAGTTACTTTTATGGGCCTCGGGTCCGGTTAAAGCAAAAACATCCTTGTTGTTGATCTCCGGGTATCATTCCGCCGCCTTTTGAAGTGTCAATGGCCTCCAACATGGCAACCACCTCGTCCATTTCTGGCCTCCTGTCGGGATTTGCATCCCAACATCTCTTCATAACGGTTGCAAGTGAGTTCGGGCAACAACGAGGTATTTCTGGTCTCAAATTCTGTACATAAATTATATATTTAAAAAAAAAACATTAAAAATTGTGCATTTTGTTATATATATAGATAAATTGTATGGATTTCATTTGTTGAATTAATATACCTGGCGAACAACAGCTGATGTCACTTCAGAGAAGCTAAGATCGGGATAAGGCATGTCGCAACAATATATTTCCCATAGACAAATCCCGAAACTATATACGTCACATTTCCTGTTATATGCACTCCCATTTAAGACCTGTCTCCATGTCGATTAAATGAATTTATTTAATCAGATAGTCATCTACATGGACGAAATATTAAAAAGAATTGCATGTATATCCATTATGTTATCAATCTAGTCGCTTGGGAGTACTAAAATCTAAATCATTATATTGTTTTAACTATTGTAATATATATTATTTTTCTGGTTAATTGATTTGAATCGGTGGAACTTAAAAATGTAACTTGCAGTTAAACAATTAAAAAAAAGTAGTGCATTTGCTAAATCGATAAAATTGTCATTGTATGTTTTGTTTTTATGTATTTTGTCTTGTTTTTTTTCTTAAAACTCATCAGCTTGCTTTTTTTGTAATACCAATAATAAAATAATAGTTTTTAGTCGTTAAATTGATAAAATGTTGAAAGTATTTTATTTATTTATTTATTTTGTTGTGTCAGTTCTCAAAACATGATAAGCAGAAAAATGGTTTATTCATAAAAATCAAAGAAGGTATGATATTTAAATTTAAATCACTATTAAAAACCGTTAAATACCTAAATTAATAAATTGATGAAAATACAAGTGTTTTTCTGTAATTTTTAAGCAAAATGCTAAATTAAGAATCACAAATAAACTAGATACCTCAGGTGCCATGTAACCCAGCGTACCAGTTTCACCAGTCATGTCATTTGGGTTCGATGCCTCTACACGAGCGACCCCAAAGTCCGCAATTTTCAATGTTCGTGTCTTGTCCAAAAGCATATTTTCAGTTTTCACATCTCTATGGACAATCTTCTTTGTGTGAAGATAATTTAACCTACCAATAATTTACAACATATTTTCATTTTTTTCACATTTTTAAGCCATTTATAGTAACAAAATTAACATTTTTACATACCCTCTAGCAAGATCAAGTGCTAGTTGCATCACAACTTTAAAAGCCAATTTCCTCCTTCGGTTTTTTATTAAAAAAGATTTAAGAGCACCACCGGGAAGATATTCCACTACTACACAACAAGAATTACGTGGCACGCCAAAATGACCGTTGTCTGCTTGTATGTTTAGTTCCGATGTCCCCATTGTTGCCCCTATGAACTGTCAAAATTTAGACAGTATGGTTAGGTTCAACACAGATCCAGGTTATTTTAAGCAAACCACAAAGGATACACATGTTTGTGTCTGAACATGTGTTTGTTTTGCGGTTAGCTCAAATAATTTGCTTCTGTTTTGAACTCACCCTTGAAGAGTAACATCCGTTACAAAACATTGTGAGTAGTTATGTTTTTATAATGTAAAAGTAGAAACAGAAAAATAAAATTGTAATAGTTATTTGAATTATGTTTTTATAATAATAGTGTATACCCCGGTTAGATTATTAGAAGAAATGTTACCTTGGTTACATTAGGATGGTCAAGTTTGTGCCATACAACAACTTCTTGTGTAAAAGCTGCTCTAAGTGAAGCTATTTCAGCATCTGTTCTATGGCCTTCTTCACCCCAATCAAGAAGTTTAACTCAAGATTTAAAAAGAAAAAAAAAATAAGAAAATTAGTCTAAACAATCTCTTCGTTAGTTATGAAAATAATTTGTGTATATACTACAATAACAAGAGAATTCATCGTTTATAGATCCCCGAAATTGGCAATAAATAAATAAATAATAAGTTTAAGGGTATGAGTTGCACTCAGTAGTGGATGTAGGTCATTGGAAGTCGGGTGCATCGCTTAATAGTGGATCCCACTTCATATTTTAGACTACTAGCAATACTAATCCATTATTTTTGTTTATTCACATCAAATTTAATATATTAGATTACATCTTTTAATTTTTTTTTGGTGAATTTTATAAGTGTCGAATATTGAAGTTTAACGTGTTTCTAGATTTATATATTCATGTTTGTTAATTTTTTTTCTCTATAGTTAGTGATTTTCTTACTAACTATTTCATCTTGGGACTTCTATAAATAATCGCTTTTTTTTTACCGATTATTTGATCCGTTTTAAGACAAATAAATAAGCTTTATCACCTCTACTTTCGGTTGTTAGTTAACTTTATGTTTATTTCTTTTGTTGTCTTTTGGTTCATTTTCTTTCTTTATTGTTGATTTTGATTTTTGAACATGATAGAAACTATGGCAACCTAAATACCCAACAAATTTAATTTGAAAAAAAGGCATACACCTTTAATTCTCCTTCACATAAATTTCACATGTCAAACTCAAAACACATAGAAAACCACTTGATTTGTGTAGATGATAATAGAATCAAAAAGGTTACTTAAAGCAACTACATAATGAATTTAAAGAGGCCAACTGTAGATCAGGTCCATCTCGTGAATTGGACTTTCGGTAGTATAAAGTCTCCTCATAACTTTAAGGCACATGTTGTCTATTTGCGTAAACTGTTTGATAATTTTTTATTATAGCATAGAGATCATAGTATGAATTTGCTGTTGGTGATTTGAAATGAATTGAACAATTCCAAATTGAGTTCTTAATTCTTATACACAGCATCATTAAATGGAGATAAGAAAGTGCACATAAGGTGTTTGATAAAAGTTCAAAAAGAACAGTTAATTACTTGGTAATCTTGCTATAATATAACATCAAACCGAAAAAATAATATGCACATAATGTGTTTGATAAAAGTTCAATGAGACAGTTAACTAATTGGCATACTTTGAGATTGAGAATCCAGATGAATGCTTTACAGAGTATCATCAAACGGGCGAAAAAAAATCAAAAAGATCAGTTAAGAATCCTGATGAATGGATTATAGATCAGGAGACAATATGATTATGCACATAATGTGTTCGATAAAAAGTCAATAAGAACAGTTAAGAAGTTGATGTACTTACTATAAACTTAGCAAATTAAGAACCAAAATCGAGATAAAATGTTGCATAAATTAACACAAATAGTTAGTTTGAGAGAGGTAATACATACCTGCAACATCGAGACCATCATAAAGGCCACGATGAACAGTGCCAAATGAGCCACGAGCTATAACAGATTTGATAACGAGTTTTGAAGGATCGATCTCCCACTCTTGCCTTTGCCTATTAGTATTAGTATCAATCCTCAACCTAGAAGTTGTAATATTCTCTAGATTTACTCCTCCATGGTGATTTTGTTGATGATGAAGATGATGTGGTTTTTGATGATTATACGAAGGATTATTGAAGTTAATGGGGCTAATATTGAGGTTGATGTTCGTATTCTTGTCGAAACTTCTTGCTCTTCTGATAGTTGTAGCTGAAGTGGGGGTGGTGTTTAGATGTCTGTGTAATTGTTCGTCTAAGCTCTTGAGATCGATCTGATCTGCTCTCAGAAATCCATTTTTTATGTGATCGTGTCCTTCCATATCTCTGTCTGATTATTGTGGAGAATGGTGAACAAATCTTTCTGAAAATGAAGGTCGGAATAACAACTGCTTTCTTCTTTGCAAGTAGCTCACTTTGGCCTTTTTGGCCTGAAATATATAATAGAGCGGAAAGGCATATACATGCACATTGATTGGGATGATGACACTTGTCCAAACATTAGTTACTTTATTATTAGCTTTTTAATTTTAATTTTAATTTTTTATGTTTATTATTATTATTATAGTAGCTTAAAACTCTTTATGGAAGAAATGTGTAGATTTAAAAAATAAATCAGTATGTAGCATGTAAGCAGTTCTAAAAAAAAGGTCAATGAGATAAAATTTATTACGACTATTAGACAGTTATAGTTGTTTGATGAATTTGGACGACCAAGATTAAATTTTATGATTTTCTTATATAAGTTGTTTATGTTTCACGAAACGCTTCTAGGCGAGCAGTATCCAGTGTTATCATTTTCTTTTTGGGTTCAGAGTTCAAGTATCGTCCTAGACATAAATCGATTTAAGTAGTTATGTTAGATTTGTCGTTTCAAAAAAAAAAAGTTTATCATAAACAATAACTTTTTTGTTTATTTCGATTTATACTATTTTGTCCAATTCAGTTTTTCTTTTTCAATTTTGGGTTTAATAAGATATTTTTTTGTAATTAAGTTTTATACCATTAAGAAAAAAAACTAAGTTTATCATAAACAAATACTTGTTTGTTTTTTTCGGTTTATGCTATTTTGTCCACTTTAGTTTTTCTTTTTCAATTTTGGGTATAATAATATCATTTTTTTTGTAATACAGTTTTATACCATTAAGAAAATAACTTATATATGTTATATGATACGACATCGAATATAAAATATGGTTACAATTTTTTTTGTTTTATTGCATAAAACTGAACCAACCTACAAAAGTGCATAACGAGTGTTTGCTTTAAACAAAAATTCGATTTAAACAAAAATCTTCATTTGAGAATACAAGCATTTAACTTTTAGTTTAAACAAAATATTCAAAATCTAAAAATTACTTCATGTATCATTTAAGAAAAAGCTCTAGCATTTAGAATCAATTTTCATAATTGTCGTTAAAAATATATTTATATATTTATCTTTTTTAAACAATTGTCCTTTTATGTAATTTTACACATTTCAAAAGTTTACAGCTACTTTTGCCAAACATTTATATAACAAATAAAAGGTACAGCTACTAGCTACTAGCTTCCATCTTCCAACTTCCAACTATCAGCTTGTTTTACCAAACACGCCCAAAATCTAGTGTTTCAAAAACCATAAACCACACTAATTGTTTTCAGAATGGTTTGATTTATTCAAGTTTTATTTTTGGTTTCAGATCGAGTTTCTAGGTTTTCACAACACCTATGTATATGGATTAAATATATGCAACATGAATGCCATCATCAAGGTGGCTTATGGTGATATTGTTATTAAAAAAATAAAACATTAATGTATTTATGTCTTTTAGATAATATATTCATTTTAAGATAAAAAAAAGTCTATTTTTCTAACAATATATCTTATACTTGGTCTAACCATCAAATTATCGGATAAACCAATAAAAAATACAAGTCATATAAATTTGAAAGGGAAAATGTCATTTTAGCCCAACGAACTTTTATGTTTATTTTAAAATGTTTGTTTTAAAATGTTCGTTTTCATATGTAACTTAGGTCATTTAACCCGTTATAACATATTTTAATGTCATTGTAGAGTCCACCTCACCTCCTCTAATCTCCTCAAATCAAGGCAGTCCTCCAACACCAAGTCACAAAAGTGGAAGAACAGGGGATCACCACTCTTAATTGAAAGATAAATAAGCACCAAAATCAAGGGTAAGATGGGAAAATAACTAACACAAATATCACAAAGATAAGACCGCTTTATGTTCACGCAACATTTTGAGCATATATACATGTTTGCTTCAGACTTGGTTAAACTTTTTCAACTCAAGTTGCATATCCAAGAGGCCTCCAACATTCTCTGCGTTTCATTTAATCGTTCCTATAGTGTCCATTTAAACACTTAACCTATTCATTATATCCTTTTACGAATGAACAATTTCTATTCCATCTTCAACCTTTATCTTTCTGCCTAATAGATTCTTCATATTCGTTCTGCCATTCTTTGAAACCTTTCAAAGAATCAGAATTACACTTAATCTTATAAGTATAACCATATTTACTGAACCATCAGTAAACCATGATGAATATACTTATCGTCATTTGTGGTGGATCTAAATAGTCCACATCAAAGTGTACTAGATCTATTGGTCCTTCCCTTTGACACACATAAACATGTGATCAACGAATTAGTCTTAATCTTCCAAAAGATCAAGATTCTCATACATTACACAATTTCAAATTGTATGATTCCTAGTTTCTATCCAACTAAAACTTGGATGATGAGAATTCCTTTTCACTTGGTTGATTATGATATTTCCACAAATGACACAACTAAGAATCCACTTTTAACATTGCTAATAATAGGAATATAACCACCAATTTTCATAAATGCCATTGCAAGGATATATAAAGTAAATAAGATAAAACCATAAATTCACTTTATTGATAAAATGGGGAAAAATTTGTCATTACAATCCAAATATATGAAAACTATGTTTCTACATATTTCCTAAGCAATCTATTAAACTATCATAACTCCTATTCAACAGCTCAAAAATCCGATCATCGGACTATGCGACCGAAATCGATCTCTCACAATCAGATTCAACTTGCTCTTCTTAAGCTTCCTTTTTTCTCTTAGATCCTGCCAAAAACATCAAAATGTGACTATCACATCATATAATAAGCATCTATGAATAGGAACTTAATAAAATAGAGTTAGATAGTGGATGTACCTGGAGTTGAGTCATATAACTTGACTTTACTATCTCTGCGATATTTCAGGTAGACAGGCCAGCTTCGCATCCCATGTTCCTTCAATTGGCCGATCCCTTTCCATTGGGAAGAGAAACCTTTTCTGGACTACCAATGTTGCCACTGTCAATGTCCATGGAAACTTGGGAGACAGATCCTTCAAACACATTTGCTTGATTTGTACTCTTAAGCATTTCTGCTTCAGTAGCAATGAACAAATATGTCAGATCGATTAAGGTCACATTGTGGTCCCTCTCATAGAAGTCTTTAATAAACTGACTATATGAGTTAGGAAGCGAAACTAAAACCAAGTCAATGGCCATCTCCCTTGGGAAAACGACACCTAACGTCCCCAATCTGTCAATGTGCGATTTCATTTTCATGACATGCGCACACACAGACTTTCCATCTTGATGTTTAAACGTCAATAGGGCTTGAGTGACTTCGAACTTCTCAAGTTGAAAAATACGTGGATCGGGGAGAATTATTAGAGGAGGTGGAGGAAGAGTTGGAGAAGCATGGTTTCCAGTTCCACCGTTTAAAGAAGGGAACATTCTTTCACCTTGATCAACTTGTGGAAGATCATCTTTAGAAAGAGAAGGAAAACCGTTTCCAGAAAGATGAGGAAGACCATTGATGTCTGAACTTGACATCTATAAAGGGAGAAAAGAATTCAAGTTAGTTGATTTATTTAATCCTTAATTATTAACCCAAAATTTAAATTAAGGCTAGGATCCATATTTTCGATTCGAATTTTGAAGAGGGATGTCGTAATCAAATTAGAATCTATTTTAGGTAGGTAAGCATTTACCAGTTTCAATCTAATGAAACTCCTAGATCTTTTGAGATTCATTGAACTATTCAACGGCATGTTTAATCTCGATTATGCTCTCACTTTGTGACTGGGATGCCGAGAATCACAAACGAGATGTGAATAACCATGCAAATTAGCTTGGTACTCTCGATGTCATTTATCACTTGAAATTAACATGCCGGTTAACCACACGCGCTCCACTAACTCAATGATAATTTGCGAGACACCCATTGCCAACAATATTAGTCCTATATTAGTGTGTCGCTTAACCACACACGCTCCACTAACGACCAATAAGGTGCAATGTGCAATTTCATGGGTTAGCATCAAATTCATATTTTTCCTAAAGTAACTAAGAATGGGAGCGGTAGGTAACAATGGATACCCAATGGATACCTGATGGTGGTCATTTTACAAGTCGCTTCCTGAAACTCCCCTTACAGTATGGCTTTGTGAATGAGGCGTACTAGCGATTTGATTGACTTTGCTTATACGTATAGTAAATATTAAACTTTTAATCTTACATATAGTATATGGTGTATATTAAACATTTTAAAATACTAAGGGCTTAATCTTTTAATAAATTAAACATTTAATTTAAATAAATTTAAACCATATATGGATTTATTAATTACCATTAATAAAATTCATAAGGATATATTTTAGGGTTTACATTTTAAATTTCCAAAATTAAACTTTTAATTTTAAATTTCAAACAACCCCAAAAATATTAATTATTAAGTCCAATTAATATTTAAATTAGTTATCCAGTAACCAATTATGGATATATTAATTATCATTTGATTAAACAATTAATTAAATTATTAACCATGTCTATGAGGATAATTATAATCAAATAAAATCAACATTATCTAATCCATAATTAATTCCTAACATTTAGGTTTTATTTAATTATCTTATATTACCAAAAATCAGATTATGACAGAATTAATAAAAGATCATTACCAAATATAAACCATGTAAATCAAGTTATGCAATAAAATCTGAAATCTAGGATCTGACAGGCCAATTCGTCGAGTCTGGGCAGTGCACTCGTCGAGTTGATTCTAACTCGTCGAGTTCTATGAACATAATGACGATTCTGTTCCCTTCTCCTTTGAACAATTCACAATTGCATCATATTCAAATGAAAAACATGCTAGGCTCTGATACCACTGATGGGTTTTGAGCATAACTACAATCATATGTGTTCATGCAACCCTAAAGATTTAGATCTAGGTTTTCACTAGTTAAACATGAAAACTTGAATAAAAAAGAGAAACCCTATGAAACATGCATGATTATTGAAATTAACCTAAATCTAAGGTTTAGATACATACCTTAATTGTTATATAGTAATAACAATGAATCCTTGTAGATCTTGAACTCTTGAGAGCAAGTGCCTCTAATGTGACACCTTTAATGGCTTATAAACAAACCAAGCAACCAAGGAATACTATAGAGAGAGAGAGTGTATGGTAGACCAAAATTTCAGCCAAAGCCACTTGGAATCAAGTGTTAGCTGAAATTTGACTTTTAGTAAGTTTATATAGGTGTTAGGAAAGTATTGGATAAGGCAGGTGTATTCAAGATAACCCTAATCCCTTAACTTCCTCCCTAAGGCATCCAAGGTACCCTTAGAGCCCAAGGGAACCCTAAAAACACTCTAGAATTTGTTCCCCCATTTAGGGAGGTTCTAGAATGCCCAATGCTCAACTATTAAACTTTGTCACCATTAGTCCCTACAGTTTCAATTAATTCATTTAATCCCAAAATTAATTCCAAATTAATTTCTGATTAAATATCAATTAAACAATATGATTTATAATTAATATATCATTTCCATAATACATTAATAAATCATTTATTTTGATTTCTAATTAATTTATTAACCAAGTAATAAATTAATAAATCATTCTTCTCTCTTTAACAATTATCTTATTCAATTGCCAGGTTTGAAGGCAACCCAAAAGGACTGTGCTACTATCAATTCAAGAATATACCAATTATAGTTATGGGCTTAGACACCTAATCCAACAGAAGGCACCAATGCCGACCCATTATTCTGTTATGTAGAATGCTACCTGCTATGTGATATATATTTGTCTATTTGATCGGGTTAAAATACACTGTTGGAGCATGAAAATGCTCTACAATGATGAGTATTTATTAGATTAGAATATTCCTTTGTATGGAAAGCATATTTCCTCCTCTAGTATATAAAGTGGAGGTGAGTGGTCTTTTATGTATGTGTGCACCAGGTAGACATTTAGATTAGAGAGTGTTTGGTTGGGGATTCTCCCTAGCCATGAGTGTTGTTCATGTAACATTTTGTATCTCTCTATCTATGCATTATCAATTTACTCACATATTATTTTCTTTATTGTTCATACAATTATCTTCTTGATATTATTATTCTGCACCAATCCAATCGAAAAAAATGGTTCCTATAATTATTATCAGAACTCGGACAAGAATAGGAGATGAACACACATTACCATTTCATATTTGAATTCTGAGGAAGGCTTCCATTGGATTATTCTACCTTTGTGACTTGGTCCTTCTCCCCCTCTTGCATCGGAAGGCCCAACATCCGATGCAAGTCTGGAATTGGCTTGAAATTCGGTTAAGGTTCAAACACTTTTTAAAAAATTCATGTTGATTTATTAAGAGAGAGCATCATAGGCTTCAGCAGTGGGGGATTGGGCATTGAGGTGATCAAACAGTGAGCCCAAAATCGAGAGCATATCATCAAACTTATTTTTTAGAACATCAACAATGTTCTAACATGCTTGGAATAGCTTTCTGAGTACTTGTTGTGTAACACCCCGAATCCAGAGGACCAAGAAAGGATAGGAAAACCTCAAAATCAGGAAGAGACTCGTCGAGTAGGTGGGGTGACTCGACGAGTAGGAGCACGTTTTGGGTTGCGGGTTAAGTGACCTACTCGACGAGTCGGGGGACCGACACGGCGAGTTGGTCTGGATTGGGAAAACCCTAAATTCAGGACTTGGTACCCTATTTAAGGATGTTATTCCTCTTCTCTTGGTCTCATCTCCAGCCTCCAAGACCAGAACCCACAGATATCGAAACCCTAACTCTTGTGAGCCATTTTTTAGTGTGTTTTGTGTTCTTGAAGTCAAGAAGAAGAAGAGGAAACTTGAAGGCTTAATGAAAGGCTGGTGGATCCAGAAGTAGCTTCTCAATCTCATCATTTTCTGGTAATCAAGTCTTCATCTTGACTTATAACTTCTTAGATCTCTTTATGTCCACTTTATGAGAGTTTTGGTCCATGGAGCTTGATCTATGGGACAAGGATGTCTCAAACAAATATCCTTTCAGATCTGGAGTCCCTAAGAGTGGTTAAGGCATCAAGGTGCAAGCTTTATGCCATTGGAACCCTCATGCAAGCCTTAAGGAGTTGTTATTGTTGGGTTTTGAGCATTCTAACACTCCTATGGTGTACATGCAACCCTATAAACCTTGGATCTATGTTTTCTCTATTATACATGCAAATATTAACTATTCCAAGGTTTCATCCTAACTAGCATATTATGAAGCACCTATACTACAAAGTTCTAGTTAGATGACATACCTTTTGATGTAGCTTGATGTCTTAAAGCTTTAAGAGCTTAGCCCCAATAGTGTGGAAGCCTCAAATGGAATCACAAATCACCAAAACACCTTGGAAGAACTTGAGAGAATATGTATGCACACTAAAATCGGCCCACTCTTATTTTCACACACTTGTGCCAATTTTGTGAGCCAAGGACCCCTTTATATATTATGAAGGATTAGGGTTACATCCATGTAAACCCTAATACCCATGACCTTTCATTTACATAGGATCCATGGGTTAAAAGCTCCATGGACCACCCATGAAAGCTTAGCCCAACCTAAATGAACTTGGCCCATTCCATATATATAAGAGTCCATATTTAATTAGTTCTTTTTGATCACTTAATTAATTCTAAATTAATTCTTGATCAATACTAATTAAATAATATGATTCCATATTAATATATTAGAACTTATAATATATTAATATAAATCATAAATATACTATTCTCAAAAGACTATCCATATAAATTGTGCCGGTGAAGTGCAACCCAAATGGACCATGCCGGGTCGGGTCAAGTACATACCAAATATAGTTATGGACTTAGACATTAATCCAACAGTCTCCCACTTGGATAAGTCTAAAACTATTATTGAGTATGACTTCAAAACCTAACTGGCAATCGTAGCTCTTAAAGCCGCTGTCGAACTCTGACCTTGTCAATGACTTGTCCATTAGATAAGGGATCATATATTCCTCCATTCTAGATATCATATGGACTGAGACATGGATTATAATCATTCTCTCTGTCCATTTGTTGTTTCCCGATTTTCGATTTATGATGACTGACTGATTGAACAAATCAAATCAGTCCTGGCTTGGCCAAGCACTCACATGTGTCATTGCTAAATCATCGAGGGGCCCACATATATCGCTTTTATCCCGAAGGTAAAAGGAATGGATAAACTTCGACTCATATGGCTTGTTCTACTACTTGTTGAATCATACACAAAGGCACGTTTTATAACATCGAGTTACCAAATGCGTTTTCGTGCAATCAATGTATAACCAACTCATAGTAACAACTCATATCTCTAGGTTTGAAGAATATAAGATATTATCGTCTCATGATCACTCATGATAAAATCCATGAAGTGATTCAAATGAGCGCGGATTGAATCCAATACTCAGAACTTATGAGCACTCATGAGTGTTGTAGCACCACTTTGTCCACCAACTTGGACCTCTACAAACCAACCCATGACAATCTTGATTCATATCTACTTCCAACATATGACCGACTGTGGATGGTTTGAATAACTTAATCATTCAGGAAGAGCGACTTAGTTATTCTGGAAGTCAAAACATGCAAAGTGAAACACAAGAATAAATGAATCAAATATGGTATCAAACCCTATGAATATAAACACTTTTATTTATCACCATACTGATTACTCATTATTCATTGTTTCGGTTTTATCAACTTTATACTTGAATTAAAACCACTAGTTGTCCCATGCTCCAAGCATGTACACTATGTTTTTCTTAAACAATAGCTTTGCCATACACCAAGTATGCACTCTATGTTTGTCTATGATCCTTACTTTGTGAAATAAACCAATTGAACATAATTTCAATGATTCTAATTTCACACTCCCAAATCCTTATCGAAAAATGTGAGAATTTCAAATTCCTATCATTTATCGAAATCTGTTTAGATTTTAAACTTATATGCACTGACCCTCCTGTAATGAATATGTACAAAGTCACAAAGACTTGTCAACAGTTATTATAAGGTATTCCAATGGAGATCAACTCCATGGAAACTAAGTCTCATATTCAAAGTACATTGCTTTGGACATGCTTCTTGCATTAAGTTTTCTAATCTTACACAGATAACTTCCACCTATGGAGACAACTCCATATTCTCATTTTGACTATCACTTCTGAATAAGAGATGCCTCTTTTCAGAATATGTCAATATGGTCCTTCCAAAATTAGCACTATACTTCCAACTGTCCCTGAGCAACCAATCTTTGGTAAACCTCAGATTGTCCTCGACAATTGCTTAATCATTTTAGTCATATCCAATTCTAGACCTTTTCCCTTCTTAATGCCTCTGGGCATTTGGAAAAATTTAGAAATGACAAATATTATAGCACATGCAATCGATCCTATACCCAAAGCAAATGGTACACGATTCATGATGTCTCACATAAAGACATGATTCTAGACCAGTCTTTTGCTACAATATTTTTATTTGCCATGTTTTCAAAATTTGACTATGAAGAGGGATGCCGTAATCATAATCGAAGTTTGAGAACGCAATATAAATATATAGAATTTCCTTAAGTTGAACCAATCCAACATGAAATTCATATATATATTCTTGACTAAGGATGATTAAGGTCTCAATCTAAGCCTTTAGAACTGAAATGAAGTATATCCTCTCCCTTAATTATAGCAAAACAACTTTTTCAATCCCTGCAGCCTCACGAATTGAAACTTTTGTTTTCTATAATTAACATTGCTAACTTGCAACACTAACAATAATTATCATGCTCCCACTAACATGATGATTATTAGCATAACACTTATGCTCCCACTAGCTTTGACATGTACTCAGAAATCAGCTGGACTTTTAGAAATCAATACTTTATTGACTTTCTTACCAAAGTTCAGATTTCTGATACGAGATGCTTTGATAAAACTTTATCAAAATCATACACCTTTCCTTAGATAGCATGCATGTGTGTCTAAATAATTTCAGAACTATGAAAAGGGATGCCGTAATCATAGTCTC
Organism: Lactuca virosa; assembly: GCF_052849685.1. Lineage (NCBI taxonomy): Eukaryota > Viridiplantae > Streptophyta > Magnoliopsida > Asterales > Asteraceae > Lactuca > Lactuca virosa. The sequence continues at coordinate 525,419,354 of NC_136429.1, forward strand.
AATTGTTTAGACCTTTTGCCATCTGCTTCAAATCTACTTGGTGGAAGTGTTTCCTCACCATCATTTTCATGAATCAGAGAGAAACCTTATGACCCTTAGATTTTATGGTGTATGTGTTCTTATCCATGTGAATCGTCAAAACCATAGTCACAAGACAAGGATAATGACAAATCCAAACTCATATGGACTGAACTTATGCAATCTTAACTTCTTGCCACCTGGCAGTACAGGGCTTGCCATTGCTTCCAAGTTGTTATGCAACCAATTGAGAACTTTCAGAACTCCTATGCAAAGCCAACTTTAACTGGAATGGGCACAGAATATGTCAACACGATAGGTTATAAACCTCAAGTCGTGTGCTAGTGAAGAACCTCAGGTTTTATTCTTGATTAGTTCTTGAAATTCTTTTTAGGATCTTTAAGACTCCCACTATCCTCTTGACATATAAGACTATCTTGCTAAATATTCAAGAGATAGTGCGGATTCTTTATCAAGACAAACACTTCACACAATTGGCCTTAGTTGGTCTTTGTTTTATCCAAAACATCACAACTTACCAATTTCAAATGTACAAGAGCAGGACACTTTTACTCTTACATTTGACAAGTGTTTTAAACCTTTCTTTAAGATATGTCACTCAAGTTACAATCTTGGAGTATGACTCTAAGAATTGTTTTGGAATGAAGTATGACTCATCTTCCTGATCTAACCATTTCAACAATTCATGACTCCTCTTCTTAGTCATAAGAATGCACTAAGATGACCTTTAGAGGACTAATTGTGATATGATTTCTAAATCATTAAGATGATCACAAACATGATACTAAAGTACCCTCCCATCTTTTCAGATTTGAGAAACTTTTATCTTTCTGCCTAATTTGATTCTTCCCATTCGTTCTGCCATACATTGAGACTTTTCCAATGTTTCAGAATTATACTTAAACTTGTAAGTATAACCATATTTACTAAACTTTAGTAAATCAAATAGTCTTAACGAGCTTTGTGGTGGACATGACCAGTGCACAAGAATGTGTACTCGATCCCTTTAGTCCTTCACTTGACTCACACATCCATGTGAACAAGTAATTAGTCTTGATTTTCCAATGCTTGAAAGTTCTCATTCATCATACTATTCAACTTGCATGATTCCAAGTTTCGGTCCAATTGAAACTTGGGTGATGAGGAACTTTCCTGATTTGGTAAATTTAGACACTACCACAAATGAAAGAATCAAATCCATTTTCCAATATTGCTGTTAGTGGAATCATATAAGCAACAATTTTCCATAAATGTCATTGTAAAGATACTTCAAATAAATAAAATTAAACAATTTTCTTTTATTTTAAAACTTTGCGGAAAAACTTATCCTTACAATCCACATGGAAAATTGTTGTTACCTATTCCTTAGCAATATATCATAACTTCTTAAGAAACTGCTCAAAATTCTGATGCGATCGAAATCCACCTTCGCGATCAGAATCAGCATATACTTCCTTTAAGATTTCTCTCTATTCTTTGATTCTTAAAACATCAACATGTGACCCAGTCACATCATGTAATGAGGATCTCAGAATAGAACTTAACAGAGTTAGATAATGGGCTCTACCTGATGTAGAGTCAAACTTATTGACTTTAACATCCTTAGGTAAATTTGGCAGCTTTGCAATCAACGCCCCTTCCTTTGGCAAAATAAACATATGGACCCTTTGGTAATGAGACTATCTCAGACTTAGACTTTCTCTTTACCATTTGGTTAACCGGGTTGACTATGGCCAATCCCTTTCCATTAGGAAGAGAATGCTTTTTCTGGATTTCCAGTATCACCATTGTCACTGTCCATAAAGTTTTTGGGAAGTTGATCTTCTAATCAAATTTGCTTTACTATCGTTCCAAATCATTGCTGATTCAGCAGCACCAAGCAAATAGATATGATCATTAAGGTTCATGTCATAGTCTGTTTCATAGTAGTCCCAAAGGAACTCACTATGTGACTTAGAAAGTGATTGAACATCCAACTTTCTCAAGACTTTGACACCCAACTCTCCCGACTTGTCAATATGTGACTTCATCTCTAAGATGTGATCACACATAGACCTTGCTTGCCATTAGGGCTTGAGTGACCTTGAACTTGTAGGTTAGGGAGAATAATTGGAGGAGGTGGAGGAAGTGAAGTTCCAAGAGATTTGGGAGGATCATAGATGTCTGAACCAGACATCTTTTTGGGAGATATTCAAGATAGTTGATCTAAAGTCCTTAATATAACACCCAATATGAAATATTAAGGCTAGGACCCAGCAAACTATTTTATAACTTGGAAGAGGGATGTCGTAATCCAAGCTATAAAATATTTGAAGGTAGGTGAATGACGATTCACCAATTTCCACCAAGATAAACGAAATGTATTATTAGGTTTTAATTGGTTTTGAAACTCCTAGATTCTTTTGAGATTCATTGAATTTTTCAAAGGCATGTTTCAATCTCGAGTGTGCCCTTCAGGTTTTGTGAATGGGATGCCGAGGATCACAAAACAAGGTGTGAATAACCATGCAAATATACTTGGTACCCTTAATATTTACCCCTCAATCGATGTGTCGGTTAACCACACACACTCCACCGATACTATGATAAACATTAAGTTACCCTTTGCCTACCTTGTTAAATCAAGCTAGTGTGCCAGTTAACCACACACGCTCCACTAACTGACTTAAGCAAAGTGCAAAGTGTAAAGTGTAATTTCATGGGTTAGCACCAAATTCACATTTTCCTAAGTAACTAAGATTGGGTATTATTAAGAGTTTAGTTACTTAGTATTTATCATTAATACTTTTAATGAAGGGAGAATTATAGTCCTTGTCCTACCCGTTCGGCTAACGACCCTCCACCGGTCAAGGAAGCGGTGAGTGAGAGTGGACACCCATTAAACTGCCATTTTATAGGCAGTAACCTTATACCCCCTTTATTGACCGGCTTCCTGAATGAGGCCTACTAATGGTAAGACGACTTGCTCTTATACATATAATATATTAAACTTTTAATATTATAATAGTATAAGGGTGTATTTTAGACATTTAAAATACTTGGTGGTTTAATCTATTAATTAAACTAGACTTTTAATTTAATTAAACTCAAACCATATATTTATGGATTAATAATACTCTTTTAATTAAACGCTTTAATTAACTATTAATAAAGTCCATAAGAGTTAATTTGAACTATTCAACAAAACATCATAATTCCAATTATTAAACTCAAAATTAAAACCATTTAATTAATTGTTTAAGTTATGAACCCAAGAGTTTTAGAATTCAATTCTTTTTTTCATAAAAAACTTTTCTCAAATTCCAAAACTTGAGGGCAAGTTTTATAATTCTTGAAAACCTTTGGATTCCATAACTTATGGAATTAATGGTGTTTTATGATGAAACTTTCCATGTTCCATAACTTAAGAACAAGTTATGGAATTCTTTAAAACATTAACACCAAATTTTGTAACTCCATAAAAACTTTGAATCAAATTTTTTTTTAAACAAAAACTTTCATATCCATAACTTATGGAAGTTTCAAAAACCCTTAAGATCACAACTTTAAAAAAAAAACTTTTGAGCTCCAAAATTTTATGACAAAATATGTAACTCCTTAAAACATTTAGATCAAACTTTTAAAACTAATAAAATAATCATATCATTTTATCTTTTACTAAATTTGACCTAATTCAACCCATATAACAAATGATTCAAATTTTACAAATAATTCGTTTTTCACAAAACAAGTAATTATCTTAAAATTTGACAAACGTCATGTTTTTTTTTCCTTTTTTTTGCAACTTGAAAATAAAACATTTGCATCAATATAACAGAAAACAACCCATGGCTCTAATACCACTGTTGGGGTTTGAGCATTCTAACACTCCTATGGTGTACATGCAACCCTATAAACCTTGGATCTATGTTTTCTCTATTATACATGCAAATATTAACTATTCCAAGGTTTCATCCTAACTAGCATATTATGAAGCACCTATACTACAAAGTTCTAGTTAGATGACATAACTTTTGATGTAGCTTGATGTCTTCAAGCTTTAAGAGCTTAGCCCCAATAATGTGGAAGCCTCAAATGGAATCACAAATCACCAAAACACCTTGGAAGAACTTGAGAGAATATGTATGCACACTAAAATCGGCCCACTCTTATTTTCACACACTTGTGCCAATTTTGTGAGCCAAGGACCCCTTTATATATTATGGAGGATTAGGGTTACATCCATGTAAACCCTAATACCCATGACCTTTCATTTACATAGGATCCATGGGTTAAAAGCTCCATGGACCATCCATGGAAGCTTAGCCCAACCTAAATGAACTTGGCCCATTCCATATATATAAGAGTCCATATTTAATTAGTTCTTTTTGATCACTTAATTAATTCTAAATTAATTCTTGATCAATACTAATTAAATAATATGATTCCATATTAATATATTAGAACTTATAATATATTAATATAAATCATAAATATACTATTCTCAAAAGACTATCCATATAAATTGTGCCGGTGAAGTGCAACCCAAATGGACCATGCCGGGTCGGGTCAAGTACATACCAAATATAGTTATGGACTTAGACATTAATCCAACAGTTATGGCCTTTTAAGCCTCAAAAGGCAATGCATAGAAGAAAAGGCAGAGACTTTATGTGTCCTTCTCGTGTATAAGGCCTAGATCTATGTTGTTATGCCTTGGATTAGAGTAATAAGTGTTTTTGGACATAGAGTTATGTCTTAAGGAGCTAGGGTTTTAGCTTAACCCATTAAGAAGGATTAGGAGTGGGTAAAGTTGGAAACTTTACCCTTATGAGGTCATCTTCAGCATGTGGACGAAGTTTTGGGGTTTGGATCTGAAGTGTAAGGGCTTAATCTGTTAAGATGGCCAATCAGACTGAGGGACTCGGCGAGTCCAGGGAGGGACTCGACGAGTCTAAGAGAATTGTCCTATTTTTTTTGTTATGCTGAAACTCGGCGAGTTTAAGGGCTGACTCGACAAGTTGGCTCGATTAATCGCGACCTTGAGTAGCCAGTGAACTCGACGAGTCAGGGGTTGACTCGACGAGGTGGATCGCGATTTCAGGATTTTGACTTATTGGACTCGGCGAGTTGAAGGAGCAACTCGGCGAGTTTGGTCAACTCGGAGCGTTGACTTTGACCGTTGACCTTGACCAATTTTGACCTGGTTTGTCTTTTAAGGGTTTTGTGGTCTTAGTGATATTTTGGGTATTGATAGCTCGGGGAGTCGAGAGACCATCCGTTCGGGGACCTGCCAGCCAGCAACGAGGGGTCATTCACAGGATTCTACAGTCAGCTTGTGAGGTGAGCTTTCTCCAGTAGGCACGAGTCTAAGGCACGAATGTCGGCCTGTTTATGTATGATTAGTGTATACCGGATTTAGATCCGATGTCGGGGTTAGCCCGATGCCGTTTATATGTTCTAGATTTCAGTTCGATAGCGGGCGAGGCCCGAGGAAGGATTATATGTATGTTTTCCGAGCTACGGTTCGATGCCGGGTGGTACCCGAGGCAGTAGTGTATGTTTAGTTATACTCGTTGTCTTTGTGATACTTTTATGTGCTTGGTAGGGAGATGAGTATGGGCGGGGCCCGTATCTCATCACTAGCTGAGTATGGACGGGGTTCCATATCTCATTAGTAGCAGAATAGGGGTGGGGCCAGAGATTGGCGGGGCCTTGAGACTAGCAGTTATAGTAAGTTCTCCCAAATTACCCATACATGTTTGCTTGGATATTTTATGCTTATGAGAACTGCATGCTAGACTAGGACTAAGGATCTAGGAAGGATGCCTTATGTGCCTGTTATGTGTATCAGCTTTATGAGAATTGCATGCTAGTACAATTCTTGATTAGAGAATAGAACAGTTTGATTGGAACAAGTGGTTAGTTTTTCCCAATGCCCGAATGCTGCTTGCTTTGTGCTATTAGGAGTTCTAGTTATCTTTTACTAACCGTTGTATGAGTCCAACCGTTGTAGGGTAGAACCTCTCATTCGAAGAATTATGTAGTCTTAGTGATATGTAATAGTATTCGCGAGCTAGTTAGGGGAAGAGAGTAGGGACTTCTTATGCAGCTGATGGTAGAGAGTGAGTCGGAGGATACCCTAGGGCAAGCCTAGAATGAGAGTAGTGCTGGGAGCAGTAGTAGTAGTAAGGGACTTGGTGGAGTCGAGGCAATCCTTGAGGAAAGTATGGATAGATGTGGAAGGTAGTAGGGGCCCATACTACTGAAATCAGAGGATCTGTACTCGAGTCAAAGAGGGTTTAGACAAAACTGGGGAACTTGTAATGCGTGTGTGATCCCTCGTTAGTGATGAGTATTCTGATGATAGTCATGTTATATTGCAGTATGGTGACACTACGGGGTAGACCAGCGGGCAGTTCAGGTGCCAGGGAGGGATCAGGCTCGGGTTCAAGAGTCGAGCAGCTCGGGGAGCAGATGAGAGAGTTCATATCAGCAGAGATTTCGCGCAGTATATTGGATCAGACTCCTTTGATTTTCGGTACAGTTAAGGAGGGGATTTTTGAGCTTTTTGATAGCCGCCTCGAGGCCTTCGGGGCCGAGATTGCTGCGGGCAAGTTAGGGGCTCCTATGGGGCCCAATGTTTATGGATATCTGGGATCCCTCGGTAGGGAGGATCCCGTTATTAGCTCTTGTAATCAGGGATCGGAGGTGGGCTACACACCTTGTCTCCAGGAGGGTTCACTACATGATTGGATCGCTGTGGAGGTTTCGCGAGCCGTACGCGAGGAGTTACCCGACATTATTGAGCGTGTTATTGATAGGGTAACCGCTAGGTTTCAGGGTTAGACAGCGACTGTTCAGACGGTTTATGGGGCAGTCGGAGTAACTCGGGAGCAAGAGATTGGGTTAGATGTGCAGTTAGGGAAGAGGAAGCGGACTTCTAGTCAGGCACAACTAGCAAAGCAGTCGGACGTCGCCATAGCTGACACCAGAGACCTGAGTGGTCGTAGTGGATGTGCAAGGGGTAAAGGGGCACATGAGAATGCTCACAGCAGGTCGCAGTGCGGTAGGTGCGGATGGAAGGGTCACCTCCACCGAGAATGCACATCGAAGGAAGAATTGTGCCTTCGTTGCCATCAGCCGTGTCATTTCAGAGCAAATTTCCCCCGTATAGTGGTTAAGGCAGTTCAGGTTTCTTCGCAGATACTTCGGCAGAGAGAGGGGGTTCAAGTTCCAACACCCATGGTTCCGCAGGAAGTCAAGATCGAGCCGCAATAGATTGCTGGTATGTATTTCAAATTCAGCTTCTGTTTATGATTTTATTGTTATGGTACTGCATCGATTTTAGTAAGTGTATCTCAGAATATTATATTTCCTGCTTATGATTAAGTCATATGCCATCTGCAAACCGTGGATGTCAGAGTAGTAGTTCATAGATGTTTCCCTTTTGGGCAGGAACTCAGGATACAGTCACTGTAGCAAGTGTGAGTGGGGCTCGGGAGGTGTTCTGTTAGTCTTCAAGGGTGGTATAGATTTGGTATTGGTTAGTTTGGAGCTCTAGCAGTGGTAAGCTTTGGTTGTCAGCAAATCGACCCTTTAGATGGAGAGAAGGATTGGGAATCCTTTCCAAGCTGGTAGCTGTAGGGATCTAGTTGAATCGAAGTGGGGGAGAACCACCTAGTAGTCAAGAACTAAAGTAAGTGCGCAACTTGGATGTGTTCACATCCTTGATGAGAAGGAAAGCAACCTGGATAGCTGTCTAGATAGAGCAACGTGGAAGTCGGGAGTTTGGAAAACTTCCCAGCGCGGGATTCATATATCTGCGGTAGTTGATGATTGGTTTTGGAAATCAGGTTGGGGTTTCTCCCGGTAGCTCGCGAGTTAGTCAGGATGTTAGTGTTGGATTAGGTGTCTAAGTTCATAACTATTTCTGGGTTGTACTTGACCCGACCCGACATGGTCCATTTGGGTTGCATGGCATCATGCATTTGGATAAACTAAAATGAAAGAAATAACACTTATGGTGTATTAATATATTATAAGTTCTAATATATTAATAATATTATTTAATTAGTTTTGATCAAGAATTAATCTAGTATTAATTAAGTGATCAAAATATGACTAATTAAATATATGGGTTGATTATGTAAATCATCCATAACTTGTATAGTGGGCTAAAGGCTCCATGGATTATCTAGTTTGGGCTAAGGTCCATAGGATGCTCCATGGATGGGAGTTACAAACCCATGGGTCATGGAAATGAAGAGTCATGTTATATTAGGGTTTACATGGTGTAACCCTAATTGTAACACACTATATAAAGGATATGAAGCTCACCAAAATCGGCACTAGAGGCACTAGAGAGATAAGAGAGGGCTAGCCGATTTTCTAAGTGTGTATAATTTCTCTCAAGATTTTTCCAAAAGCATTTGGTGTTGTGTGTGACATTTGAGGCATCACACTTGGGGTGCTAGGCTCACAAGGTTTTCAAGGAATCTAATAACTACAAGGTATGTATTTCTAGCTATCTCTTATGATTAAAAAGTTCCCCATGTATGCTAGATAGGATTAAGAACCTTGGAAATCAAATTTTGCATGTATTTTAGACAAACATAGATCCAAGGTTTATAGGGTTGCATGTACACTTTAGGAGTGTTAGAGTGCTCAAAACCCAAAAGTGGTATCAGAGACTGGTTTGTTTGTTGATACTTGATGCAAAATAGTGAAAAAAGTCGAAATTCTTGCTGTCTGTACAGGGAACTCGCCGAGTCCATGGGGGGACTCGACGAGTCCAAGCCTATATTCAACCAACTTGGCGAGTCAGTTCTTGCACTCGACGAGTTGGTCAGGCAGAGTGCAGATTTTTGACTTTTGCTGCTGGAAATGGACTAGAAACATTACCCTAAACTGTTTTGGTCCTATAAAACTTGTTTTAGATGGGGTAATGGTCATGCTAATCCATTTTCAATAGCTATTATCAAAATTTCAAGTTTTATATGATTAATTTTATGAGTCTTGAAATAGATGATATGCATGTTCATGAACTTATAAGTTTAGAAGATCATAGGAATTATTTGTAACTTATTTGTTAGTTTAATTCTTGATCATTATGTGTTTTAATGGGATCCATAATTTGTCCTCAAGTTATGGATTACCAAAAGTCATTCTTTTAAAGTCCATTAAAGAAACACATAGGTTACATAAAATGAAAAGTCACTCATTTTAATAAACCATTTAACTCATAAGTTATGAAAGATGAAAAGTTTTGAAAGTTACAAAATTGCCCTCAAGTTTTGGAACATGTAAAGTCACATTAAAAACTTTAGTTCCAATCCCTAGAATTTTAAAAAAGTTAAAATTCAACCCTTATAATTTATAATATTATAAGTTAATAATATATATATATATATATATATATATATATATATATATATATATATATATATATATATATATATATATATAAGAGCAAGTAAGTCTTACTGTTAGTAGGCCTCATTCACGAAGCCGGTCTATAAGGGGGGTATAAGGTTGCTGCCTATAAAATGGCAGCTTAATGGGTGTCCACTCTCACCCACCGCTTCCTTGATCGGTGGAGGGTCGTTAGCCGAACGGGTAGGACAAGGACTAGAATTCTCCCCTCATTAAAAGTATTAATGATGAATATAAAGTAACTAAATGTTTTATAATTCCCAATCTTAGTTACTTTAGGAAAAAGTGAATAAGGTGCTAACCCATGAAATTACACTTTGCACTTTGCTTAAGTCGGTTAGTGGAGCGTGTGTGGTTAACCGGCACACTAACTTGAACTTAACAAGGTAGGAAAGGGGTGACTTAAGGTTTCTCATAGGTCGGTGGAGCGCGTGTGGTTAACCGACACATCGATTAAGTGAAAAACATTAAGGGTACCAAGTAATTTGCATGGTTACTTCACACCTTGTCTTGTGATCCTCGGCATCCCAGTCACAAAACATGAAGGGCACACTCGAGATTGAAACATGCCATTGAAATTTCAGTGAATCTCAAAAGATCTAGGAGTTTCAAATCCAATTAAAACCTAATAATTTATTTCGTTTTTCATGGTGGAAATTGGTGAATCGTCATTCACCTACCTTCAAATATTTTATAGCTTGGATTACGGCATCCCTCTTCCAAGTTATAAAATATTGTGTTGCGTCCTAGCCTTAATATTTTATATTGGGTGTTATATTAAGGACTTAAAATCAACTAACTTGAATATCTCCCATTGTAGATGTCTGGTTTAGACAACTGTGATCTTCCCAAATCTCATGGAAACCATATTTCTCTACCTCCACCTCCTCCATTTATTCTCCCTGGCCCACAAGCCCAAAGACTTGAGAGGTTCAAGGTCACTCAAGCCCTACTAGAAATGAAACATAAAGATGGAAGACCTGTGTGCACTCATGTCTTAAGAATGAAGTCACACATTGACAGGTTGAGAATGTTGGGTGCTGTTATTTCAAGGAAGTTTGCTATTGACTGGGTTCTTCAGTCACTTCCTGAGTCGTATAGTGAGTTTATTAAAGACTACTATATGACAGATCACGACATGACCCTAATAGATCTTTCTTATTTGCTTGTTGCTGCTGAATCAGCAATGATTTGGCGCAAAAGTCAAGCAAATATGGGTGGAAGGTTTATTTCTCAAAATTCCATGGACATTGACAATGGTAACATTGGAAGTCTAGAAAAGCTTTCTCTTCCCAATAGAAAGGGATCGTCCTTGGTCAACCCGGTTGACCAAAAGGTAAAGGGAAAAAGCTAAGTATGTGATAGTCCCATGTACCATTCCCAAAGAGTCTATATGTTTTCATTATCAAGAGAAGGGGCATTGGTTGCGAAACTGCCCTAACTACCTGAAAGATCTAAGAGAGAAGAAAAAATCAAAAGGATTTGACTCTGCTTCAGGTAAGTCCACTATCTAACTCTGTTAAGTTCCTTATTGATGATTCTTAAAACAAAATGTGACTCGGTTACATTTTTTGTGTTTGGCAGGATCAAGCAAAAGGAAGGAAACTTAAAGGAAAGGTATGCTGAATCTGATCGCGAAGATGGATTTCAATCGCATGGTTTGAAGATCGGATTCTTGAGCTACTACTTAAGAGTTATGATAGATTGCTAGAAAAATATGTAATAGCATAGTTTTCATTTAAGTTGCATTGCAAGGATAAGTTTTCCGCATTTATTAAATAAATAAAATATTGTTTTACTTTATTTTATATCTCCTTGTAATGGCATTTATGGAAAATTGATGTTTCTATGGTTCTAGCAATAATGGAAACATGAATTTGATTCCTTCGTTTGTGGTAGTGTCTAAATTTACCAAATAAGGAAAGATTCTCATCAACCAAGGTTTCAATTGGACCAAAACTTGGAATCATGCAAGTTGTATAGTATGATGAATGAGAACTTTCAGCTTAGGAAAAATAAGACTAATCCCTTGTTCACATTTCTATGTGACTCAAGTAAAGGACTTAGGGATCGAGTACACATTCTTGTGCACTGGTCAAGTCCACCACAAAAGATCGAAAAGATTATTCGTCATGATTTACTAAGGTTCAGTAAATATGGTTATACTTACAAGTTTACATATAATTCTGAAACATTGGAAAAGTTTCGATGTATGGCAGGACGAATGAGAAGAATTAAATTAGGCAGAAGGATAAAAGTTTCTCAAATCTGAAAAGATGGGAGAGTACTTTTGTGACAACCCGAAAATTTTTAAATTTTTGCCTCGTAAAGCTCAGCCAATCAACTCAACTGAGTGTCAGACTCATTCCTACTATCATTTAGCCTCGTTTAAAGTCCGTTTAAAGGTTCAAAGGTCAGTACATTCAAGCATTAAGCATAGGAATGGATCGCGTACACTTCTAGCATCAAAATCAGGCCTTACACTCCAACACAAGGAGTGTACGGCCGCACACCCCTCCCTGGCAGCACACTCACGTGTATAAGGTTAGGACTCAGCCTTCATTCATCTCTTTTCACCCTCCTCAGTCAAGAAAACGAGTTTCTCTCAACTAGCATCCAAATTTCAACCTAGATCCTCAAGAATGTAAGTGTTCTTCCTTTGATTTGTTGTTAATCTTCATAAACTAGTAACATCCTTTGATTTCATCCATTTGAAATCATGTTTTGGCTAGATCTTCAAATCTTCATCCATTTCACCAAGAACACCAAGAACACACACTTGTTCTTGGTGATTTTGAGCTTTCTCGAGCCTCCGGATCGTAAGTACTCTACCCTTATGCTTGAACCTTGTTAAGAACACTAGATTAAGTCCTTAGAAATGCCCAGAACTCAAGAACACATGGTGTGTGCGGCCGCACACACTCATGTGGCCGTACACCCCTCAAAAACCCTCAAAACACCCCTAAAGGCTTCCATATTGTGAGTACCATTCCCGAAGCTTGTTACTTACTAGATATAAGCCTTAGAAAACGTCCAAACCAAGTTCATCAAGGAGTGTGCGGCCGCACACACTCCATATGGCCGTACACCCCTTCGTTTAGTGCTTAAGGGCCTCCAAAGTGTCTTTCCAGCTTCAACACTTGATGAGAATTAGTCCTACAAGCCTCCCTACCCATTGGAAAACGTTTTGTGCACTCTTTACCATGAGTGTGCGGCCGCACACTCCCTGGCCTCACACCCATGGCCGCACACTCACTCAAGTGGCCGTACACTCCCTTAAATTGAATCACATGTGATTCCAACACTTGGTCAAAGTGTTTCCTAGTCCCGTAAGGTGTTTCCTTGCATTTGGATGCTTCTAAACGCTATATTTATGTCAATATATGCCATTATATGTCATTTAGGACTCGTTAAGTCTCGGGACTTCATTCGTGGAACTTCTCATCCTTACACGCATATTCGCTTGAATCACCCACATAAGGTGAGTTCATACCCCGTAATGAATCTTTTAAAATGTTTTAAATGTTTTAAGGGGGGGAATACAAGTTGAACACAATGATAATTGTGTAATTGTTTGTTATAAACATTTTAAAGGATTCCTTATGTCATTTATAAGTAGTAAAAACATTTCAAAAACTCTTTTAAAGTTATGTTACTTTATAGCTTACCAAAACTCCATTTTTAAAGTACAAGCATAACTTAGTAGAAAAATGAGTCTTTTCAACAACAGTTCAAGTAAATTACTAGTAAACTATAAGGGGTATAGTTTAGGGATTCAGTTCATACTATAACTTGAAGATACTAAGATGCTAGATACTAGAGAATACTAAGATACTATAACAAGAGAAGATACTAAGATACTATAACGAGAACATACTAAGATACTATAACAGAACGAACATATAGTAAGATGCTGCAGCGTGGGACAACTACATGATCCAAAAATACCAATGAATCACTAACTCAATGTTCTAGGCAATTAGTGATAGTTATATTGGGTATACGGATCAAATAACTTTAATGTGAATTTACACGGCCTAGCAATTGATTTGCGGAAGTCGTGTTTGGTTCCCAGAATCTCTTGCAGGGAGAGCGTATAGTATGGGTACTAGCTTTCTCATTATGACCTTAATAAAACAAACATGTTTTAAGGTAATCAGTACATCAGGATGTCAATTTAAAAGACAACTGTGTACTTATATTTTTCCAAATACTTTCATTTTGTGACAGTTCCACTTGAAAGTTAATACAAACTATTTTCGAGTCAAAATTGTTATAAAGTAGGGAAAAACTTACATTTTACAACTGACACACAGATCGAGTCTAGTACATTCAGTAGAAGGGGGCCTATAATGCTAACTTTATGATTCCTTAGTGTACGCATTCAGGGATATATATTAATCGGATCTGACAGGTAGTAGGATGTGTGCTTTCCGCTTCATTTCCTGTTCCTTGTTTGGTTGTGGGCTTAGAGCAGATACACCCAGCCTACTATCTATCTGATCTTAGATATATATATATATATATATATATATATATATATATATATATATATATATATATATGTTTCCGTATACACCAAGTAATCATAAGGGGTACCAGGTATGGGCCAGGTCATAGGACACTAATTCAATGCACAGTTTTCTAGTACAAAACATACTTTTCAGGTAAAGAACTTTTGATATACAAAACTAGAAACTTACCAGTAAAGGGTTTAATCCATTTTATTAAACCAGTATAACTTAAAGGACCTTAGGTGGTTAATCCTATAATAACTTAGTTTATACATCAGAGTTATATATAATTAATATCCGATAGATAGTTAGATGTGTGCTTTCCGCTTCATTTCCTGTTCCTTGTTTGGTTGTGGGCTTAGGGCAGATTCACACAATTAACTATCTGTTCGATATTAGATTATATATAGCTAGTATAAACTAAGTGATTATAGAAGGTACTACTGTGGTTACCATTTTATTATAAGAAATAAGGGTTTTCTTAAAGGATCTTTTCATCAAATATAAAGGAACTATTACAGTTAACTCCGTGAGTACCGAGTGAATACGCCAGGGTTATATACAACAATGATCTAACAAACAATGGGATGTGTGCCTTCCGCCTCATTTCCTGTTCCTTGTTTGGTTGTGGGCTTAGGGCAGATACACACAATCGATTGTTTGTTTACTCTGAGTTTTATATAACTTGTATCCATTTAATACTCATAGAAAGGACTGTTGAGTCATTTTTACTTATCTTTCATCAAAGCAGGAAATATAGGATTTTCTAGAGGAACAGGCGATCTTTTCTAAATAGAACTTACTACAACTTACTACAACTTTCTACAACTTTCTTACTACTAACTTACATCACTAAAATCTTATGAATTCACCAGCTTAAATGCTGATCTACTCTTTCAAAATAACTTGTATTCTCAGGAGACCAGTAGACAGGTACGCGCACTGGGATTCCGAAGATGGAGCAGAATATCTTCATGTCTTTTTGTTATTTGCTGTGTATTATATATTATGTGAATCGCATACTTTGTAAACACTTTCTTCCTAAATGAAATGGTTGTTTATTACTTGCTTACTATGATGCATGTCTTGTGATACTAAACATGACGTCCTCCGCCCCAGAACGTTTCTGCCGTTCCAGTTTTTGGGTGTGACAACTTTAGTATCATGTTTAGTGATCATCTTAATGATTAAGAAACCATATCACAATTCGTTCTCTAAGGACATCTTAGTGCATTCTTATGGCTAAGAGGAGGAATCATGAATTGTTGAAGTGGTTAAATCAAGAAGACGAGTCACACTTCGCTCCAAAACAAGTCTTAGAGTCATACTCCAAGATTATAACTTGAGTGACATATCTTAAAGAAAGGTTTATAACACTTGTCAAATGTAAGAGTAAAAGTGTCCTACTCTTGTACATTTAAAATTGGTAAGTTGTGATGTTTTGGATAAAACAAAGACCAACTTAGGCAAATTGTGTGAAGTGTTTGTCTTGATAAAGAATCCACACTATCTCTTGAATATTTGTCAAGATAGTCTTATATGTCAAGAGGACAGTGGGAGTCTTAAAGATCTTGGAAAAACTTCATGTTCTAATCAAGAAGAAAAAACCTATAGTTTATCACTAGCACACGACTTGAGGTTTATAACTTATCGTGTTGACATATTCCTATTTTTGTGCCCACTCCAGTTAAAGTTGTCTTTGCATATGAGTTCTGAGAGTTCTCAATTGTTTGCATAACAACTTGGAAGCAATGGCAGACCCTTGTGCTGCCAGGTGGCAAGAATTTATGACCGCACAAGTTCAATCCATAAGAGTTTGATTTGTCACTAACCTTGTCTTGTGATTATGGTTTTGACAAATTCACATGGATAGGAACACATACACCAGAAAAACTAAGTGTCATAAGGTTTCTCTCCGATTCATGAAAATGATGGTAAGGAACGCTTTCACTAAGTAGATTTTAAGTAGATAGCAATTGTGATATTTGCATTTTCAAAGTCGTTAGTGGAGCGTGTGTGGTTAACCGGCACACTAACATGGACTTGTGAGAAATGACAAAGGTCTAAAAAATTGAGACTATGATTAAGGCATCCCTTTTCATAGTTCTAAAATTGTTTAGACACACATGTGTGCTATCTAAGGAAAGGTGTATGATTCTGATAAAGTTTTATCAAAGCATCCCGTATCAGAAATATGAACTTTGGTAAGAAAGTAAATTAAGTATTGATTTCTAGAAGTCCAGCTGATTTCTGATTACATGTCAAAGCTAGTGGGAGCATAAGTTTTATGCTAATAATCATCATGCAAGTGGGAGCATGATAATTATAATAAGTGTTGCAATTTAGCAATGTTAATTATAGAAAACAAAAGGTGTCAATTGGGAAAAGTTGTTTTGCTATAATTAAGGGAGAGGAAATTATACTTCATTTCAATTCTAAAAAGCTTAGATTGAGGTTTTAATCATCTTTAGTCAAGGATATATATATGAATTTCATGTTGGAATGTCTCAACATAAGGAAATTCTATATATGGGTCTATTATTTGCGTTCTAAAATTCGATTATGATTACGGCATCCCTTTTCATAATCTGAATTATGAGAACTTCGCAAATAGAAATAGAAATATTATAGTAAAAGACTGGTCTAGTATCATCTCTTTATGAATCGTGTCCCATATGCTTCGGATATAGGATCGATTGCATGTGCTATAATATTCATCTGGTCTAAATTTTTCCAAAAATGCCTTGAGCATTAAAAGGGGAAAGTACTAGAACTAGATATGACTAATTTGATTAAGCAACTGTTGAGGACAATCTAAGGTTTACCAAAGATTGGTTGCTCAGGGACAGTTGAGAAGTATAATGTTAATTTTGGAAGGACCACATTGACATATTCTGAAAGGAGGCAACTCTTGTTCAGGAGTAATAGTCAAAAGGGGAATATGGAAATATTCCCATAGGTGGAAGTTATTCATTAAATCTGTGTAAGATTAGGAAACTTAATGCAAGAAGAATGTTCAAAGTAATGAGCTTTGAATGGAGACTTCGTTTCCATGGAGTTGATCTCTATTGGAATACTCTGTAATGTCTGTTGACAAGTCTTTGTGACTTTGTGCATAATCATTACAAGAGGTCCAATGCATATAAGTTTAGAATCTAACAAATTTAAGTAAATGGCAGGAATCTGGGATTCGTGCATTTGCGGTAAGGATTTGGGATTGTGAAATGAGTATCATTGGAATTAATGTTTAGTCGATCTATTTCACAAAGTAAAGATCATAGACAAACTTAGTGTGCATACTTGGTGTATGGCATGACTAATGTTTAGACAAACATAGTGTGCAAACTTAATGTGCATACTTGGTGGATTAGGTGTCTAAGTTCATAACTATTTCTGGGTTGTACTTGACCCGACCCGGCATGGTCCATTTGGGTTGCATGGCATAATGCATTTAGATAAATTAAAATGTGATAAATAACACTTATGGTGTATTAATATATTATAAGTTCTAATATATTAATAATATTATTTAATTAGTTTTGATCAAGAATTAATCTAGTATTAATTAAGTGATCAAAAGATGACTAATTAAATATATGGGTTGATTATGTAAATCATCCATAACTTGTATAGTGGGCTAAAGGCTCCATGGATTATCTAGTTGGGCTAAGGTCCATAGGATGCTCCATGGGAGTTACAAACCCATGGTTCATGGAAATGAAGAGCCATGTTACATTAGGGTTTACATGGTGTAACCCTAATTGTAACACACTATATAAAGGATATGAAGCTCACCAAAATCGACACTAGAGGCACTAGAGGCACTAGAGAGATAAGAGAGGGCTAGCCGATTTTCTAAGTGTGTATCATTTCTCTCAAGTTTGTTCCAAAAGCATTTGGTGTTGTGTGAGACATTTGAGGCATCACACTTGGGGTGCTAGGCTCACAAGGTTTTCAAGGAATCCAATAACTACAAGGTATGTATTTCTAGCTATCTCTTATGATTAAAAAGTTCCCCATGTATGCTAGATAGGATTAAGAACCTTGGAAATCAATTTTTGCATGTATTTTAGACAAACATAGATCCAAGGTTTATAGGGTTGCATGTACACCTTAGGAGTGTTAGAATGCTCAAAACCCAATAGTTAGACTATGGAGCGCATGTTGTTGGATGTTCTTGGCTGGTAGCCATCAGCTAGACAGTGTGGGAAGGTGTGTAAGACTGTAGTATAGCCGTAGCATTCATTATCAGTTTAGTTAGAGGAGTGTGGGCGGGGGCCCATATCTGCTAGTTAGCATGATAGAGATCGAGAAAGGATAGTTCGTTGAGTTTCAGGATGGAGTTACTGTTGGATTAATGTCTAAGTCCATAACTATAATTGGTAAGACTTGACCCGACCCGGCATGGTCCATTTGGGTTGCATGGCATCATGCATTTGGATAGACTATAATGAGAGAAATAACACTTAAGGTTGGTTAATATAATATAAGTTCTAATATGTTAATAAGGTTATTTAATTAGTATTGATCAAGAATTAATTTGGAATTAATTAAGTGATCAAAAGGAGACTAATTAAATATATGGGTTGATTGTGTAAACCATTCATTCTTATATATGTGGGCTTGTGATCCAAGATTCCTTATGTTGGACTAAGTCCATGGGGTGACCCATGGATACTCCATGGAGGTTAAAATCCATGGAGCATAAGGAATGGGTAAAGTTATGAGTTACATGGTGTAACCCTAATAGCCACCATATAAAAGAATCCCATGGCTCAAGAAATCGTGGACTAATGTGTGAGTGTGAGGGCTAGACGATTTCAAAGAGTGTTCAAGTTTCTCTCAAGTTATTCCAAGTGTATTTGGTGTTGTGTGAACCATTTGAGGTGTCACACTTGGGGCACTAGGCACTCAAGCTTCATGAAGACATTCTACATCAAAGAGGTATGTATTCTATCTTGTTATATTTATTATTTTGTATGCTAGATTAGGATAATACCTTGGATGTTCATAATTGTATGTATAATAGAGAAAACATAGATCCAAGGTATCTAGGGTTGCATGTACACTTAGGAGTGTTAGAATGCTCATAACCCAACAGTGGTATCAGAGCCTAGACTTGTTTTCTTGTTATACTTGCAAAAGTAGCTGAATAATCGAGTTGGATGCATATATTCGAGTGTTTTGGCTGGAATTGGACTAGGAACATTACCCTAAGATGTTTTTGGACTTATAAACTTGTTTTTGATGTGGTAATGTTCATGCTAATCCAATTTCTAAGATAATTGTCATAATTTCAAGATTTGTATTAGTTTGTATGTTCATGCTAATTTCTTGAAGATTGATGATTTGAATTATCTTGTTCTTATGAGGTTCTTAGATTAATAGAAAAGTTGTGTGAAATAGTTGTTTTCAATCCATTTTAATCTACGAGTTGATTCCAAAGTGTGTTTTTGTAACTTGTCCTCAAGTTATATGAAAAGTCACATTTAAGAATCATAAAACTCATAAAAGTTGGCAAAGGTTACAAAATGAAGAGTCTAGTTCTAATTAAATGGTTTTATGACTCCATAACTTGTCCTCAAGTTATGGAGGTTCAAGAGTCTCTTCATTAAATTAAAAAAAAAGTGTAACCTTAATTAGTTCCATAAGTTACAATAAAAAAAGTTATTTTTTTATTAATTAGTTTAAAGTCTTCCATAACTTGTCCTTAAGTTATGGAACTTGAAGAGTTTTTTTTAATTAAAACTACTTTAAACTCATAAGTTATGGAATTAATTAGTTTTGAATAGTTTCAAAACTTGCCCTCAAGTTTTGGAATTTGAAAAGTTTTCACTTATGAATACTTTAATTCCAAGTTAGCCCTTAGAATTTTAAAAGTTAAAATTCAACCCTTATACTTTATAATATTATAAGTTAATAATATTTATATATATGTATAAGAGTAAAGTCAGTCTTACCGTTAGTAGGCCTCATTCACGAAGCCGGTCTATAAGGGGGGTATAAGGTTACTGCCTATAAAATGGCAGTTTAATGGGTGTCCACTCTCACCCACCGCTTCCTTGACTGGTGGAGGGTCGTTAGCCGAACGGGTAGGACAAGGACTATAATTCTCCTTTCATTAAAAGTATTAATGATAAATACTAAGTAACTAAACTCTTATTAATACCCAATCTTAGTTACTTAGGAAAATGTGAATTTGGTGCTAACCCATGAAATTACACTTTGCACTTTGCTTAAGTCGTTAGTGGAGCGTGTGTGGTTAACCGGCACACTAACCTGGACTTAACAAGGTAGGCAAAGGGTAACTTAATATTTATCATAGTATGGGTGGAGCGTGTGTGGTTAACCGGCACACTGGTTAAGGGGTAAATATTAAGGGTACCAAGTATATTTGCATGGTTATTCACACCTTGTTTTGTGATCCTCGGCATCCCAGTCACAAAACCTGAAGGGCACACTCGAGCTTGAAACATGCCTTTGAACAGTTCAATGAATCTCAAAGATCTAGGACTTTCAAATCCAATTAAAACCTAATAAATTATTTCGTTTTTCATGGTGGAAATTGGTGAATCGTCATTCACCTACCTTCAAATATTTTATAGCTTGGATTACGGCATCCCTCTTCTAAGTTATAAAATAGTTTGTTGGGTCCTAGCCTTAATATTTCATATTCGGTGTCATATTAAGGACTTTAAATCAACTATCTTGAATATCTCCCAAAAAGATGTCTGGTCTAGACATTTATGATCTTCCCAAATCTCTTGAAACAAGCTTTCCTAAATGAAGATGATGTCCCATGGATATCATACTTCTTTCACCTCCTCCAATTATTCTCCCTAACCCACAAGTTCCTAAAAAGTTTAAGGTCACTCAAGCCCTATTGGCAAGGCAAGGTCTAGGTGTGATCATATCTTGGAGATGTAGTCACATATTGACAAGCCGGGAGAGTTGGGTGTCAAAGTCTTGAGAAAGTTGGTGGCTCAACTACTTTCTAAGTCACATAGTGAGTTCTTTTGGGAATCCTATGAAACAGACTAAGACTAGACCCTTAATGATCTTATCTATTTGCTAAGATCAACTTCCTAAAACGCTATGGACATTGACAATGATGCCATTGGATATCCAGTAAAGCTCTCTCTTCCGAATGGAAAGGGATCGGCCATAGTCAACTTGGTTGACCCAATGGTAAAGAGAGAGGCGAAGTCTGAGATAGTCCCATTATCAAGGGTCCATAGGTAACTATTGCCAAAGGAAGGGGCATTGGTTACGAAGCTGCCAAATTTACCTAAGGATGTTAAAGTCAATAAGTTTGGCTCTACTTCAGGTAAAGTCCATTGTCTAACTCTATTAAGTACATGCTGATTCTGATCGCGAAGATGGATTTCAATCGCATGGTTCGGTGATCAGAATTTTGGGCTATTACTTAAGAGTTATGATATTTATATTGCTTAGGAATAGATAACAACAAGGTTTTCATATGGATTGTAAGGATAAGTTTTTCCGCAAAGTTTTAAAATAAAAGAAAAAAGTTTTGATTTTATTTATTTTAAGTATCCTTACAATGGCATTTGTGAAAAGTTGTTGCTTATAAGATTCCATTGATAGCAATATTGGAAAAATGGATTTGATTCTTTCGGTTGTGATAGTGTCTAATATTACCAAATAAGGAAAGATTCTCATCACCCAAGGTTCAATTGGATCGAAACTTGGAATCATGCAAGTTGTATAGTATGATGAATGAGAACTTTCAGCTTGGAAAATTAAGACTAATTCCTTATGTGAATAAGGGAAGGACTAAGGGATCGAGTACACATTCTTGTGCACTGGTCATGTCCACCACAAAATATCAAGAAGACTATTCGTCATGATTTACTTAAGTTCAGTAAATATGGTTATACTTATAAGTTTAAGTATAAGTCTGTAGCATTGAAGAAGTTTCAATGTGAGACAGAACGAATAAGAAGAATCAAAGTATGGCAGAAAGATAAAAGTTTCTCAAATCTAAAAATATGGGAGAGTACTTTAGTATCATGTTTATGATCATCTTAATGATTAAGATACCATATCACAATTGGTCCTCTAAAGTCATCTTAGTGCATTCTTATGACTAAGAAGAGGAGTCATGAATTGTTGAAATGGTTAAATCAAAAAGATGAGTCATACTTCGTTCCAAAACAATTCTTAGAGTCATACTCCAAGATTGTAACTTGAGTGACATATCTTAAAGAGAGTTTGTTAACACTAGTCAAATGCAAGAGTAAAAGGTTATCTACTCTTGTACATTTGAAATTGGTAAGTTGTGATGTTTTGGATAAAACAGAGACCAACTTAGGCCAATTGTGTAAAGTGTTAGTCTTGATAAAGAATCCGCACTATCTCTTGAATATTTGACAAGGGAGTCTTATATGTCAAGAGGACAGTGGGAGTCTTAAAGCTCTTGAAAGTTTCAAGACTTAATCAAGAATAAAACCTAAAGTCCTTCACTAGCACACGACTTGAGGTTTATAACCTATCATGTTGAAATTTTTGTGCCTATTCAAGTTGGCTTTGCATAGGAGTTCTGAGAGTTCTCAATTGGTTGCACAACTAATTGGAAGCAATGGCAGGCACCTGAGCTGCCAAATGGCAAGAATTTAAGATTGCACAAGTTTAATCAATATGAGTTTGGATTTGTCACTAACCTTGTCTTGTGATTATGGTTTTGACAAATTCACATGGATAAGAACACATACACTATTAAATCTAAGTGTCATAAGGTTTCTCTCCGATTCATGAAAATGATGGTGAGGAAACACTTTCACTAAGTAGATTTTAGATAGATAGCAATTGTGATATTTGCATTCTCAAAGTCGTTAGTGGAGCGTGTGTGGTTTACCGGCACACTAACATGGACTTATGAGAAGTGGCAAAGGTCTAAACAATTGAGACTATGATATATATTTGTCTATTTGAGACTATGATATATATTTGTCATCCAACAGAAGGCACCAATGCCGACCCATTATTCTGTTATGTAGAATGCTACCTGCTATGTGATATATATTTGTCTATTTGATCGGGTTAAAATACATTGTTGGAGCATGAAAATGCTCTACAATGATGAGTATTTATTAGATTAGAATATTCCCTTGTATGGAAAGCATATTTCCTCCTCTAGTATATAAAGTGGAGGTGAGTGGTCTTTTTTGTATGTGTGCACCATGTAGACATTTAGATTAGAGAGTGTTTGGCTGGGGATTCTCCCTAGCCATGAGTGTTGTTCATGTAACATTTTGTATCTCTCTATCTATTCATTATCAATTTACTCACATATTATTTTCTTTATTGTTCATACAATTATCTTCTTGATATTATTATTCTGCACCAATCCAATCGAAAAAAATGGTTTCTATAATTATTATCAGAACTCGGACAAGAATAGGAGATGAACACACATTACCATTTCATATTTGAATTCTGAGGAAGGCTTCCATTGGATTATTCTACCTTTGTGACTTGGTCCTTCTCCCTCTCTTGCATCGGAAGGCCCAACATCTGATGCAAGTCTGGAATTGGCTTGAAATTTGGTTAAGGTTCAAACACTTTTTAAAAAATTCATGTTGATTTATTAAGAGAGAGCATCATAGGCTTCAGCAGTGGGGGATTGGGCATTGAGGTGATCAAACAGTGAGCCCAAAATCGAGAGCATATCATCAAACTTATTTTTTAGAACATCAACAATGTTCTAACATGCTTGGAATAGCTTTCTGAGTACTTGTTGTGTAACACCCCGAATCCATAGGACCAAGAAAGGATAGGAAAACCTCAAAATCAGGAAGAGACTCGTCGAGTACGTGGGGTGACTCGACGAGTAGGAGCACGTTTTGGGTCGCGGGTTAAGTGACCTACTCGACGAGTCGGGGGACCGACACGGCGAGTTGGTCTGGATTGGGAAAACCCTAAATTCGGGACTTGGTACCCTATTTAAGGATCTTATTCCTCTTCTCTTGGTCTCATCTCCAGCCTCCAAGACCAGAACCCACAGATATCGAAACCCTAATGCTTGTGAGCCATTTTTTAGTGTGTTTTGTGTTCTTGAAGTCAAGAAGAAGAAGAGGAAACTTGAAGGCTTAATGAAAGGCTGGTGGATCCAGAAGTAGCTTCTCAATCTCATCATTTTGTGGTAATCAAGTCTTCATCTTGACTTATAACTTCTTAGCTCTCTTTATGTCCACTTTATGAGAGTTTTGGTCCATGGAGCTTGATCTATGGGACAAGGATGTCTCAAACAAATATCCTTTCAGATCTGGAGTCCCTAAGAGTGGTTAAGGCATCAAGGTGCAAGCTTTATGCCATTGGAACCCTCATGCAAGCCTTAAGGAGTTGTTATTGTTGGGTTTTGAGCATTCTAACACTCCTATGGTGTACATGCAACCCTATAAACCTTGGATCTATGTTTTCTCTATTATACATGAAAATATTAACTATTCCAAGGTTTCATCCTAACTAGCATATTATGAAGCACCTATACTACAAAGTTCTAGTTAGATGACATACCTTTTGATGTAGCTTGATGTCTTAAAGCTTTAAGAGCTTAGCCCCAATAGTGTGGAAGCCTCAAATGGAATCACAAATCACCAAAACACCTTGGAAGAACTTGAGAGAATATGTATGCACACTAAAATCGGCCCACTCTTATTTTCACACACTTGTGCCAATTTTGTGAGCCAAGGACCCCTTTATATATTATGAAGGATTAGGGTTACATCCATGTAAACCCTAATACCCATGACCTTTCATTTACATAGGATCCATGGGTTAAAAGCTCCATGGACCATCCATGAAAGCTTAGCCCAACCTAAATGAACTTGGCCCATTCCATATATATATATATATATAAGAGTCCATATTTAATTAGTTCTTTTTGATCACTTAATTAATTCTAAATTAATTCTTGATCAATACTAATTAAATAATATGATTCCATATTAATATATTAGAACTTATAATATATTAATATAAATCATAAATATACTATTCTCAAAAGACTATCCATATAAATTGTGCCGGTGAAGTGCAACCCAAATGGACCATGCCGGGTCGGGTCAAGTACATACCAAATATAGTTATGGACTTAGACATTAATCCAACAGTCTCCCACTTGGATAAGTCTAAAACTATTATTGAGTATGACTTCAAAACCTAACTGGCAATCGTAGCTCTTAAAGCCGCTGTCGAACTCTGACCTTGTCAATGACTTGTCCATTAGATAAGGGATCATATATTCCTCCATTCTAGATATCATATGGACTGAGACATGGATTATAATCATTCTCTCTGTCCATTTGTTGTTTCCCGATTTTCGATTTATGATGACTGACTGATTGAACAAATCAAATCAGTCCTGGCTTGGCCAAGCACTCACATGTGTCATTGCTAAATCATCGAGGGGCCCACATATATCGCTTTTATCCCGAAGGTAAAAGGAATGGATAAACTTCGACTCATATGGCTTGTTCTACTACTTGTTGAATCATACACAAAGGCACGTTTTATAACATCGAGTTACCAAATGCGTTTTCGTGCAATCAATGTATAACCAACTCATAGTAACAACTCATATCTCTAGGTTTGAAGAATATAAGATATTATCGTCTCATGATCACTCATGATAAAATCCATGAAGTGATTCAAATGAGCGCGGATTGAATCCAATACTCAGAACTTATGAACACTCATGAGTGTTGTAGCACCACTTTGTCCACCAACTTGGACCTCTACAAACCAACCCATGACAATCTTGATTCATATCTACTTCCAACATATGACCGACTGTGGATGGTTTGAATAACTTAATCATTCAGGAAGAGCGACTTAGTTATTCTGGAAGTCAAAACATGCAAAGTGAAACACAAGAATAAATGAATCAAATATGGTATCAAACCCTATGAATATAAACACTTTTATTTATCACCATACTGATTACTCATTATTCATTGTTTCGGTTTTATCAACTTTATACTTGAATTAAAACCACTAGTTGTCCCATGCTCCAAGCATGTACACTATGTTTTTCTTAAACAATAGCTTTGCCATACACCAAGTATGCACTCTATGTTTGTCTGTGATCCTTACTTTGTGAAATAAACCAATTGAACATAATTTCAATGATTCTAATTTCACACTCCCAAATCCTTATCGAAAAATGTGAGAATTTCAAATTCCTATCATTTATCGAAATCTGTTTAGATTTTAAACTTATATGCACTGACCCTCCTGTAATGAATATGTACAAAGTCACAAAGACTTGTCAACAGTCATTATAAGGTATTCCAATGGAGATCAACTCCATGGAAACTAAGTCTCATATTCAAAGTACATTGCTTTGGACATGCTTCTTGCATTAAGTTTTCTAATCTTACACCGATAACTTCCACCTATGGAGACAACTCCATATTCTCATTTTGACTATCACTTCTGAATAAGAGATGCCTCTTTTCAGAATATGTCAATATGGTCCTTCCAAAATTAGCACTATACTTCCAACTGTCCCTGAGCAACCAATTTAGAAATTTAGAAATGACAAATATTATAGCACATGCAATCGATCCTATACCCAAAGCAAATGGTACACGATTCATGATGTCTCACATAAAGACATGATTCTAGACCAGTCTTTTGCTACAATATTTTTATTTGCCATGTTTTCAAAATTTGACTATGAAGAGGGATGCCGTAATCATAATCGAATTTTGAGAACGCAATATAAATATATAGAATTTCCTTAAGTTGAACCAATCCAACATGAAATTCATATATATATTCTTGACTAAGGATGATTAAGGTCTCAATCTAAGCCTTTAGAACTGAAATGAAGTATATCCTCTCCCTTAATTATAGCAAAACAACTTTTTCAATCCCTGCAGCCTCACGAATTGAAACTTTTGTTTTCTATAATTAACATTGCTAACTTGCAACACTAACAATAATTATCATGCTCCCACTAACATGATGATTATTAGCATAACACTTATGCTCCCACTAGCTTTGACATGTACTCAGAAATCAGCTGGACTTCTAGAAATCAATACTTTATTGACTTTCTTACCAAAGTTCAGATTTCTGATACGAGATGCTTTGATAAAACTTTATCAAAATCATACACCTTTCCTTAGATAGCATGCATGTGTGTCTAAATAATTTCAGAACTATGAAAAGGGATGCCGTAATCATAGTCTCAATTGTTTAGACCTTTTGCCATCTGCTTCAAATCTACTTGGTGGAAGTGTTTCCTCACCATCATTTTCATGAATCAGAGAGAAACCTTATGACCCTTAGATTTTATGGTGTATGTGTTCTTATCCATGTGAATCGTCAAAACCATAGTCACAAGACAAGGATAATGACAAATCCAAACTCATATGGACTGAACTTATGCAATCTTAACTTCTTGCCACCTGGCAGTACAGGGCTTGCCATTGCTTCCAAGTTGTTATGCAACCAATTGAGAACTTTCAGAACTCCTATGCAAAGCCAACTTTAACTGGAATGGGCACAAAATATGTCAACACGATAGGTTATAAACCTCAAGTCGTGTGCTAGTGAAGAACCTCAGGTTTTATTCTTGATTAGTTCTTGAAATTCTTTTTAGGATCTTTAAGACTCCCACTATCCTCTTGACATATAAGACTATCTTGCTAAATATTCAAGAGATAGTGCAGATTCTTTATCAAGACAAACATTTCACACAATTGGCCTTAGTTGGTCTTTGTTTTATCCAAAACATCACAACTTACCAATTTCAAATGTACAAGAGCAGGACACTTTTACTCTTACATTTGACAAGTGTTTTAAACCTTTCTTTAAGATATGTCACTCAAGTTACAATCTTGGAGTATGACTCTAAGAATTGTTTTGGAATGAAGTATGACTCATCTTCCTGATCTAACCATTTCAACAAGTCATGACTCCTCTTCTTAGTCATAAGAATGCACTAAGATGACCTTTAGAGGACTAATTGTGATATGATTTCTAAATCATTAAGATGATCACAAACATGATACTAAAGTACTCTCCCATCTTTTTAGATTTGAGAAACTTTTATCTTTCTGCCTAATTTGATTCTTCCCATTCGTTCTGCCATACATTGAGACTTTTCCAATGTTTCAGAATTATACTTAAACTTGTAAGTATAACCAAATTTACTAAACTTTAGTAAATCAAATAGTCTTAACGAGCTTTGTGGTGGACATGACCAGTGCACAAGAATGTGTACTCGATCCCTTTAGTCCTTCACTTGACTCACACATCCATGTGAACAAGTAATTAGTCTTGATTTTCCAATGCTTGAAAGTTCTCATTCATCATACTATTCAACTTGCATGATTCCAAGTTTCGGTCCAATTGAAACTTGGGTGATGAGGAACTTTCCTGATTTGGTAAATTTAGACACTACCACAAATGAAAGAATCAAATCCATTTTCCAATATTGCTGTCAGTGGAATCATATAAGCAACAATTTTCCACAAATGTCATTGTAAGGATACTTCAAATAAATAAAATTAAACAATTTTCTTTTATTTTAAAACTTTGCGGAAAAACTTATCCTTAAAATCCACATGGAAAATTGTTGTTATCTATTCCTTAGCAATATATCATAACTTCTTAAGAAACTGCTCAAAATTCTGATGCGATCGAAATTCACCTTCGCGATCAGAATCAGCATATACTTCCTTTAAGATTTCTCTCTATTCTTTGATTCTTAAAACATCAACATGTGACCCAGTCACATCATGTAATGAGGATCTCAGAATAGAACTTAACAGAGTTAGATAATGGGCTCTACCTGATGTAGAGTCAAACTTATTGACTTTAACATCCTTAGGTAAATTTGGCAGCTTTGCAATCAACGCCCCTTCCTTTGGCAAAATAAACATATGGACCCTTTGGTAATGGGACTATCTCAGACTTAGACTTTCTCTTTACCATTTGGTTAACCGGGTTGACTATGGCCAATCCCTTTCCATTAGGAAGAGAATGCTTTTTCTGGATTTCCAGTGTCACCATTGTCACTGTCCATAAAGTTTTTGGGAAGTTGATCTTCTAATCAAATTTGCTTTACTATCGTTCCAAATCATTGCTGATTCAGCAGCACCAAGCAAATAGATATGATCATTAAGGTTCATGTCATAGTCTGTTTCATAGTAGTCCCAAAGGAACTCACTATGTGACTTAGAAAGTGATTGAACATCCAACTTTCTCAAGACTTTGACACCCAACTCTCCCGACTTGTCAATATGTGACTTCATCTCTAAGATGTGATCACACATAGACCTTGCTTGCCATTAGGGCTTGAGTGACCTTGAACTTGTAGGTTAGGGAGAATAATTGGAGGAGGTGGAGGAAGTGAAGTTCCAAGAGATTTGGGAGGATCATAGATGTCTGAACCAGACATCTTTTTGGGAGATATTCAAGATAGTTGATCTAAAGTCCTTAATATAACACCCAATATGAAATATTAAGGCTAGGACCCAGCAAACTATTTTATAACTTGGAAGAGGGATGTCGTAATCCAAGCTATAAAATATTTGAAGGTAGGTGAATGACGATTCACCAATTTCCACCAAGATAAACGAAATGTATTATTAGGTTTTAATTGGTTTTGAAACTCCTAGATTCTTTTGAGATTCATTGAATTTTTCAAAGGCATGTTTCAATCTCGAGTGTGCCCTTCAGGTTTTGTGAATGGGATGCCGAGGATCACAAAACAAGGTGTGAATAACCATGCAAATATACTTGGTACCCTTAATATTTACCCCTCAATCGATGTGTCGGTTAACCACACACGCTCCACCGATACTATGGTAAACATTAAGTTACCCTTTGCCTACCTTGTTAAATCAAGCTAGTGTGCCGGTTAACCACACACGCTCCACTAACTGACTTAAGCAAAGTGCAAAGTGTAAAGTGTAATTTCATGGGTTAGCACCAAATTCACATTTTCCTAAGTAACTAAGATTGGGTATTATTAAGAGTTTAGTTACTTAGTATTTATCATTAATACTTTTAATGAAGGGAGAATTATAGTCCTTGTCCTACCCGTTCGGCTAACGACCCTCCACCGGTCAAGGAAGCGGTGAGTGAGAGTGGACACCCATTAAACTGCCATTTTATAGGCAGTAACCTTATACCCCCTTTATTGACCGGCTTCGTGAATGAGGCCTACTAATGGTAAGACGACTTGCTCTTATACATATAATATATTAAACTTTTAATATTATAATAGTATAAGGGTGTATTTTAGACATTTAAAATACTTGGTGGTTTAATCTGTTAATTAAACTAGACTTTTAATTTAATTAAACTCAAACCATATATTTATGGATTAATAATACTCTTGTAATTAAACGCTTTAATTAACTATTAATAAAGTCCATAAGAGTTAATTTGAACTATTCAACAAAACATCATAATTCCAATTATTAAACTCAAAATTAAAACCATTTAATTAATTGTTTAAGTTATGCACCCAAGAGTTTTAGAATTCAATTCTTTTTTTCATAAAAAACTTTTCTCAAATTCCAAAACTTGAGGGCAAGTTTTGTAATTCTTGAAAACCTTTGGATTCCATAACTTATGGAATTAATGGTGTTTTATGATGAAACTTTCCATGTTCCATAACTTAAGAACAAGGTATGAAATTCTTTAAAACATTAACACCAAATTTTGTAACTCCATAAAAACTTTGAATCAAATTTTTTTTTAAACAAAAACTTTCATATCCATAACTTATGGAAGTTTCAAAAACCCTTAAGATCACAACTTTAAAAAAAAAACTTTTGAGCTCTAAAATTTTATGACAAAATATGTAACTCCTTAAAACATTTAGATCAAACTTTTAAAACTAATAAAATAATCATATCATTTTATCTTTTACTAAATTTGACCTAATTCAACCCATATAACAAATGATTCAAATTTTACAAATAATTCGTTTTTCACAAAACAAGTAATTATCTTAAAATTTGACAAACGTCATGTTTTTTTTTCCTTTTTTTCCAACTTGAAAATAAAACATTTGCATCAATATAACAGAAAACAACCCATGACTCTGATACCACTGTTGGGTTTTGAGCATTCTAACACTCCTATGGTATACATGCAACCCTATAAACCTTGGATCTATGTTTTCTCTATTATACATGCAAATATTAACTATTCCAAGGTTTCATCCTAACTAGCATATTATGAAGCACCTATACTACAAAGTTCTAGTTAGATGACATAACTTTTGATGTAGCTTGATGTCTTCAAGCTTTAAGAGCTTAGCCCCAATAGTGTGGAAGCCTCAAATGGAATCACAAATCACCAAAACACCTTGGAAGAACTTGAGAGAATATGTATGCACACTAAAATCGGCCCACTCTTATTTTCACACACTTGTGCCAATTTTGTGAGCCAAGGACCCCTTTATATATTATGGAGGATTAGGGTTACATCCATGTAAACCCTAATACCCATGACCTTTCATTTACATAGGATCCATGGGTTAAAAGCTCCATGGACCATCCATGAAAGCTTAGCCCAACCTAAATGAACTTGGCCCATTCCATATATATAAGAGTCCATATTTAATTAGTTCTTTTTGATCACTTAATTAATTCTAAATTAATTCTTGATCAATACTAATTAAATAATATGATTCCATATTAATATATTAGAACTTATAATATATTAATATAAATCATAAATATACTATTCTCAAAAGACTATCCATATAAATTGTGCCGGTGAAGTGCAACCCAAATGGACCATGCCGGGTCGGGTCAAGTACATACCAAATATAGTTATGGACTTAGACATTAATCCAACAGTTATGGCCTTTTAAGCCTCAAAAGGCAATGCATAGAAGAAAAGGCAGAGACTTTATGTGTCCTTCTCGTGTATAAGGCCTAGATCTATGTTGTTATGTCTTGGATTAGAGTAATAAGAGTTTTTGGACATAGAGTTATGTCTTAAGGAGCTAGGGTTTTAGCTTAACCCATTAAGAAGGATTAGGAGTGGGTAAAGTTGGAAACTTTACCCTTATGAGGTCATCTTCAGCATGTAGACAAAGTTTTGGGGTTTGGATCTGAAGTGTAAGGGCTTAATCTGTTAAGATGGCCAATCAGACTGAGGGACTCGGCGAGTCCAGGGAGGGACTCGACGAGTCTAAGAGAATTGTCCTATTTTTTTGTTATGCTGGAACTCGGCGAGGTTAAGGGCTGACTCGACGAGTTGGTTTGATTAATCGCGACCTTGAGTAGCCAGTGAACTCGGCGAGTTAGGGGTTGACTCGACGAGGTGGATCGCAATTTCAGGATTTTGACTTATTGGACTCGGCGAGTTTGGTCAACTCGGAGCGTTGACTTTGACCGTTGACCTTAACCAATTTTGACCTGGTTTGTCTTTTAAGGGTTTTGTGGTCTTAGTGATATTTTGGGTATTGATAGCTCGGGGAGTCGAGAGACCATCCGTTCGGGGACCTGCCAGCCAGCAACGAGGGGTCATTCACAGGATTCTACAGTCAGCTTGTGAGGTGAGCTTTCTCCAGTAGGCACGAGTCTAAGGCACGAATGTCAGCCTGTTTATGTATAATTAGTGTATACCGGATTTAGATCCGATGTCGGGGTTAGCCCGATGTCGTTTATATGTTCTGGATTTCAGTTCGATAGCGGGCGAGGCCCGAGGAAGGATTATATGTATGTTTTCCGAGCTACGGTTCGATGCCGGGTGGTACCCAAGGCAGTAGTGTATGTTTAGTTATACTTGTTGTCTTTGTGATACTTTTATGTGCTTGGTAGGGAGATGAGTATGGGCGGGGCCCGTATCTCATCACTAGCTGAGTGTGGACGGGGTTCCATATGTCATTAGTAGCAGAATAGGGGCGGGGCCAGAGATTGGCGGGGCCTTGAGACTAGCAGTTATAGTATATCAATTGTATTAGTATGCTTATATGTTATTGTTGTATGTGCGTAGCGGGCGGGGCCCGAAGACAGGCGGGGGCTGGTAGAAACAGATCTGTATACCGAGTGGGGCTCGATGCCAGGCGGGGCCTGATGCCAGATTCGTCCGATGTCGGGCTAGGCCCATGGTTTGCAGTATGTGATTATGTGTATGGTATGTCATAGATTGGGGAACTCACTAAGCTTCGTGCTTACAGTTTTTAGTTTTAGTTTCAGGTACTTCCGGTAGCGGAGGGAAGAGCTCGAGATGACTACATGGCACACACCAAGAAGTTTTAGCCCGGGATGTTTACTCTGATAAAAAGAACATGTTATGAGATGGTACTCTGATTTGATATAACGACTTATGTTTATGATTGAGAATTATGGTTCTTATTAATGTTTTAAATGAAATTTTCGGACCGTATTTTTGGGATGTTTCAAGTTGGTATCAGAGCCTTGGTTTGAGGGATTTGGGCATACTCTCGAGTGTGTCTGAACTCAAAATGAGGACTTGGTATGAAAATTTTCAAAAGAAAATCATTTTTATAAAAGCAAGCTTTGAAAAAAAGAGAGTTTTGAAAAGAGAAAAGAAATTTGAAAAAGAAGAAAAGGGTGTGGTGCATGCAATCAGCCGATCTCAAGTAAGTTCTCCCAAATTACCCATACATGTTTGCTTGGATATTTTATGCTTATGAGAACTGCATGCTAGACTAGGACTAAGGATCTAGGAAGGATGCCTTATGTGCCTGTTATGTGTATCAGCTTTATGAGAATTGCATGCTAGTACAATTCTTGATTAGAGAATAGAACAGTTTGATTGGAACAAGTGGTTAGTTTTTCCCAATGCCCGAATGCTGCTTGCTTTGTGATATTAGGAGTTCTAGTTATCTTTTACTAACAAGTAAACGAATATGTTAAGTTACATATTGCGAGGACTAAATAATTCCAGAAGGTTAGGTTTAGCTCTATTTCGCAGCTATTGTATGAGTCCAACCGTTGTAGGGTAGAACCTCTCATTCGAAGAATTATATAGTCTTAGTGATATGTAATAGTATTCGCGAGCTAGTTAGGGGAAGAGAGTAGGGACTTCTTATGCAGCTGATGGTAGAGAGTGAGTCGGAGGATACCCTAGGGCAAGCCTAGAATGAGAGTAGTGCTGGGAGCAGTAGTAGTAGTAAGGGACTTGGTGGAGTCGAGGCAATCCTTGAGGAAAGTATGGATAGATGTGGAAGGTAGTAGGGGCCCATACTACTGAAATCAGAGGATCTGTACTCGAGTCAAAGAGGGTTTAGACAAAACTGGGGAACTTGTAATGCGTGTGTGATCCCTCGTTAGTGATGAGTATTCTGATGATAGTCATGTTATATTGCAGTATGGTGACACTACGGGGTAGACCAGCGGGCAGTTCAGGTGCCAGGGAGGGATCAGGCTCGGGTTCAAGAGTCGAGCAGCTCGGGGAGCAGATGAGAGAGTTCATATCAGCAGAGATTTCGCGCAGTATATTGGATCAGACTCCTTTGATTTTCGGTACAGTTAAGGAGGGGATTTTTGAGCTTTTTGATAGCCGCCTCGAGGCCTTTGGGGCCGAGATTGCTGCGGGCAAGTTAGGGGCTCCTATGGGGCCCAATGTTT
The DNA here is from genome assembly GCF_052849685.1 of Lactuca virosa. Taxonomy (NCBI): domain Eukaryota; kingdom Viridiplantae; phylum Streptophyta; class Magnoliopsida; order Asterales; family Asteraceae; genus Lactuca; species Lactuca virosa. The sequence continues at coordinate 525,453,921 of NC_136429.1, forward strand.
ATGGATATCTGGGATCCCTCGGTAGGGAGGATCCCGTTATTAGCTCTTGTAATCAGGGATCAGAGGTGGGCTACGCACCTTGTCTCCAGGAGGGTTCACTACATGATTGGATCGCTGTGGAGGTTTCGCGAGCCGTACGCGAGGAGTTACCCGACATTATTGAGCGTGTTACTGATAGGGTAACCGCTAGGTTTCAGGGTTAGACAGCGACTGTTCAGACGGTTTATGGGGCAGTCGGAGTAACTCGGGAGCAAGAGATTGGGTTAGATGTGCAGTTAGGGAAGAGGAAGCGGACTTCTAGTCAGGCACAACTAGCGAAGCAGTCGGACGTCGCCATAGCTGACACCAGAGACCTGAGTGGTCGTAGTGGATGTGCAAGGGGTAAAGGGGCACATGAGAATGCTCACAGCAGGTCGCAGTGCGGTAGGTGCGGATGGAAGGGTCACCTCCACCGAGAATGCACATCGAAGGAAGAATTGTGCCTTCGTTGCCACCAGCCGGGTCATTTCAGAGCAAATTTCCCCCGTATAGTGGTTAAGGCAGTTCAGGTTTCTTCGCAGATAGTTCGGCAGAGAGAGGGGGTTCAAGTTCCAACACCCATGGTTCCGCAGGAAGTCAAGATCGAGCCGCAATAGATTGCTGGTATGTATTTCAAATTCAGCTTCTGTTTATGATTTTATTGTTATGGTACTGCATCGATGTTAGTAAGTGTATCTCAGAATATTATATTTCCTGCTTATGATTAAGTCATATGCCATCTGCAAACCGTGGATGTCAGAGTAGTAGTTCATAGATGTTTCCCTTTTGGGCAGGATCTCAGGATACAGTCACTGTAGCAAGTGTGAGTGGGGCTCGGGAGGTGTTCTATTAGTCTTCAAGGGTGGTATAGATTTGGTATTGGTTAGTTTGGAGCTCTAGCGGTGGTAAGCTTTGGTTGTCAGCAAATCGACCCTTTAGATGGAGAGAAGGATTGGGAATCCTTTCCAAGCTGGTAGCTGTAGGGATCTAGTTGAATCGAAGTGGGGGAGAACCACCTAGTAGTCAAGAACTAAAGTAAGTACACAACTTGGATGTGTTCACATCCTTGATGAGAAGGAAAGCAGCCTGGATAGCTGTCTGGATAGAGCAGCGTGGAAGTCGGGAGTTTGGAAAACTTCCCAGCGCGGGATTCATATATCTGCGGTAGTTGATGATTGGTTTTGGAAATCAGGTTGGGGTTTCTCCCGGTAGCTCGCGAGTTAGTCAGGATGTTAGTGTTGGATTAGGTGTCTAAGTTCATAACTATTTCTAGGTTGTACTTGACCCGACCCGACATGGTCCATTTGGGTTGCATAGCATCATGCATTTGGATAAACTAAAATGAAAGAAATAACACTTATGGTGTATTAATATATTATAAGTTCTAATATATTAATAATATTATTTAATTAGTTTTGATCAAGAATTAATCTAGTATTAATTAAGTGATCAAAATATGACTAATTAAATATATGGGTTGATTATGTAAATCATCCATAACTTGTATAGTGGGCTAAAGGCTCCATGGATTATCTAGTTTGGGCTAAGGTCCATAGGATGCTCCATGGATGGGAGTTACAAACCCATGGGTCATGGAAATGAAGAGTCATGTTATATTAGGGTTTACATGGTGTAACCCTAATTGTAACACACTATATAAAGGATATGAAGCTCACCAAAATCGGCACTAGAGGCACTAGAGAGATAAGAGAGGGCTAGCCGATTTTCTAAGTGTGTATAATTTCTCTCAAGATTTTTCCAAAAGCATTTGGTGTTGTGTGTGACATTTGAGACATCACACTTGGGGTGCTAGGCTCATAAGGTTTTCAAGGAATCTAATAACTACAAGGTATGTATTTCTAGCTATCTCTTATGATTAAAAAGTTCCCCATGTATGCTAGATAGGATTAAGAACCTTGGAAATCAAATTTTGCATGTATTTTAGACAAACATAGATCCAAGGTTTATAGGGTTGCATGTACACCTTAGGAGTGTTAGGGTGCTCAAAACCCAAAAGTGGTATCAGAGACTAGTTTGTTTGTTGATACTTGATGCAAAATAGTGAAAAAAGTCGAAATTCTTGCTGTCTGCACAGGGAACTCGCCGAGTCCATGGGGGGACTCGACGAGTCCAAGCCTATATTCAACCAACTTGGCGAGTCAGTTCTTGCACTCGACGAGTTGGTCAGGCAGAGTGCAGATTTTCGACTTTTGCTGCTGGAAATGGACTAGAAACATTACCCTAAACTGTTTTGGTCCTATAAAACTTGTTTTAGATGGGGTAATGGTCATGCTAATCCATTTTCAATAGCTATTATCAAAATTTCAAGTTTTATATGATTAATTTTATGAGTCTTGAAATAGATGATATGCATGTTCATGAACTTATAAGTTTAGAAGATCATAGGAATTATTTGTAACTTACTTGTTAGTTTAATTCTTGATCATTATGTGTTTTAATGGGATCCATAATTTGTCCTCAAGTTATGGATTACCAAAAGTCATTCTTTTAAAGTCCATTAAAGAAACACATAGGTTACATAAAATGAAAAGTCACTCATTTTAATAAACCATTTAACTCATAAGTTATGAAAGATGAAAAGTTTTGAAAGTTACAAAATTGCCCTCAAGTTTTGGAACATGTAAAGTCACATTAAAAACTTTAGTTCCAATCCCTAGAATTTTAAAAAAATTAAAATTCAACCCTTATAATTTATAATATTATAAGTTAATAATATATATATATATATATATATATATATATATATATATATATATATATATATATATATATATATATATATATATATATATATATATATATATATATATATATATATATATATATATATATATATATATATGTATAAGAGCAAGTAAGTCTTACTGTTAGTAGGCCTCATTCACGAAGCCGGTCTATAAGGGAGGTATAAGGTTGCTGCCTATAAAATGGCAGCTTAATGGGTGTCCACTCTCACCCACCGCTTCCTTGATCGGTGGAGGGTCGTTAGCCGAACGGGTAGGACAAGGACTAGAATTCTCCCCTCATTAAAAGTATTAATGATGAATATAAAGTAATTAAATGTTTTATAATTCCCAATCTTAGTTACTTTAGGAAAAAGTGAATAAGGTGCTAACCCATGAAATTACACTTTGCACTTTGCTTAAGTCGGTTAGTGGAGCGTGTGTGGTTAACCGGCACACTAACTTGAACTTAACAAGGTAGGAAAGGGGTGACTTAAGGTTTCTCATAGGTCGGTGGAGCGCGTGTGGTTAACGACACATCGATTAAGTGAAAAACATTAAGGGTACCAAGTAATTTGCATGGTTACTTCACACCTTGTTTTGTGATCCTCGGCATCCCAGTCACAAAACATGAAGGGCACACTCGAGATTGAAACATGCCATTGAAAGTTCAGTGAATCTCAAAAGATCTAGGAGTTTCAAATCCAATTAAAACCTAATAATTTATTTCGTTTTTCATGGTGGAAATTGGTGAATCGTCATTCACCTACCTTCAAATATTTTATAGCTTGGATTACGGCATCCCTCTTCCAAGTTATAAAATATTGTGTTGCGTCCTAGCCTTAATATTTCATATTGGGTGTTATATTAAGGACTTAAAATCAACTAACTTGAATATCTCCCATTGTAGATGTCTGGTTTAGACAACTGTGATCTTCCCAAATCTCATGGAAACCATATTTCTCTACCTCCACCTCCTCCATTTATTCTCCCTGGCCCACAAGCCCAAAGACTTGAGAGGTTCAAGGTCACTCAAGCCCTACTAGAAATGAAACATAAAGATGGAAGACCTGTGTGCACTCATGTCTTAAGAATGAAGTCACACATTGACAGGTTGAGAATGTTGGGTGCTGTTATTTCAAGGAAGTTTGCTATTGACTGGGTTCTTCAGTCACTTCCTGAGTCGTATAGTGAGTTTATTAAAGACTACTATATGACAGATCACGACATGACCCTAATAGATCTTTCTTATTTGCTTGTTGCTGCTGAATCAGCAATGATTTGGCGCAAAAGTCAAGCAAATATGGGTGGAAGGTTTATTTCTCAAAATTCCATGGACATTGACAATGGTAACATTGGAAGTCTAGAAAAGCTTTCTCTTCCCAATAGAAAGGGATCGTCCTTGGTCAACCCGGTTGACCAAAAGGTAAAGGGAAAAAGCTAAGTATGTGATAGTCCCATGTACCATTCCCAAAGAGTCTATATGTTTTCATTGTCAAGAGAAGGGGCATTGGTTGCGAAACTGCCCTAACTACCTGAAAGATCTAAGAGAGAAGAAAAAATCAAAAGGATTTGACTCTGCTTCAGGTAAGTCCACTATCTAACTCTGTTAAGTTCCTTATTGATGATTCTTAAAACAAAATGTGACTCAGTTACATTTTTTGTGTTTGGCAGGATCAAGCAAAAGGAAGGAAACTTAAAGGAAAGGTATGCTGAATCTGATCGCGAAGATGGATTTCAATCGCATGGTTTGAAGATCGGATTCTTGAGCTACTACTTAAGAGTTATGATAGATTGCTAGAAAAATATGTAATAGCATAGTTTTCATTTAAGTTGCATTGCAAGGATAAGTTTTCCGCATTTATTAAATAAATAAAATATTGTTTTACTTTATTTTATATCTCCTTGCAATGACATTTATGGAAAATTGATGTTTCTATGGTTCTAGCAATAATGGAAACATGAATTTGATTTCTTCGTTTGTGGTAGTGTCTAAATTTACCAAATAAGGAAAGATTCTCAACAACCAAGGTTTCAATTGGACCAAAACTTGGAATCATGCAAGTTGTATAGTATGATGAATGAGAACTTTCAGCTTAGGAAAAATAAGACTAATCCCTTGTTCACATTTCTATGTGACTCAAGTAAAGGACTTAGGGATCGAGTACACATTCTTGTGCACTGGTCAAGTCCACCACAAAAGATCGAAAAGATTATTCGTCATGATTTACTAAGGTTCAGTAAATATGGTTATACTTACAAGTTTACATATAATTCTGAAACATTGGAAAAGTTTCGATGTATGGCAGGACGAATGAGAAGAATTAAATTAGGCAGAAGGATAAAAGTTTCTCAAATCTGAAAAGATGGGAGAGTACTTTTGTGACAACCCAAAAATTTTTAAATTTTTGCCTCGTAAAGCTCAGCCAATCAACTCAACTGAGTGTCAGACTCATTCCTACTATCATTTAGCCTCGTTTAAAGTCCGTTTAAAGGTTCAAAGGTCAGTACATTCAAGCATTAAGCATAGGAATGGATCGCATACACTTCTAGCATCAAAACCGGGCCTTACACTCCAACACAAGGAGTGTACGGCCGCACACCCCTCCCTGGCAGTACACTCACGTGTATAAGGTTAGGACTCAGCCTTCATTCATCTCTTTTCACCCTCCTCAGTCAAGAAAACGAGTTTTCTCTCAACTAGCATCCGAATTTCAACCTAGATCCTCAAGAATGTAAGTGTTCTTCCTTTGATTTGTTGTTAATCTTCATAAACTAGTAACATCCTTTGATTTCATCCATTTGAAATCATGTTTTGGCTAGATCTTCAAATCTTCATCCATTTCACCAAGAACACCAAGAACACACACTTGTTCTTGGTGATTTTGAGCTTTCTCGAACCTCCGGATCGTAAGTACTCTTCCCTTATGCTTGAACCTTGTTAAGAACACTAGATTAAGTCCTTAGAAATGCCCAGAACTCAAGAACACATGGTGTGTGCGGCCGCACACACTCATGTGGCCGTACACCCCTCAAAAACCCTCAAAACACCCCTAAAGGCTTCCATATTGTGAGTACCATTCCCGAAGCTTGTTACTTACTAGATATGAGCCTTAGAAAACGTCCAAACCAAGTTCATCAAGGAGTGTGCGGCCGCACACACTCCATATGGCCGTACACCCCTTCGTTTAGTGCTTAAGGGCCTCCAAAGTGTCTTTCCAGCTTCAACACTTGATGAGAATTAGTCCTATAAGCCTCCCTACCCATTGGAAAACGTTTTGTGCACTCTTTACCATGAGTGTGCGGCCGCACACTCCCTGGCCTCACACCCATGGCCGCACACTCACTCAAGTGGCCGTACACTCCCTTAAATTGAATCACATGTGATTCCAACACTTGGTCAAAGTGTTTCCTAGTCCCGTAAGGTGTTTCCTTGCATTTGGTTGCTTCTAAACACTATATTTATGTCAATATATGCCATTATATGTCATTTAGGACTCGTTAAGTCTCGGGACTTCATTCGTGGAACTTCTCATCTTTACACGCATATTCGCTTGAATCACCCACATAAGGTGAGTTCATACCCTGTAATGAATCTTTTAAAATGTTTTAAATGTTTTAAGGGGGGGGGGGGTGAATACAAGTTGAACACAATGATAATTGTGTAATTGTTTGTTATAAACATTTTAAAGGATTCCTTATGTCATTTATAAGTAGTAAAAACATTTCAAAAACTCTTTTAAAGTTATGTTACTTTATAGCTTACCAAAACTCCATTTTTAAAGTACAAGCATAACTTAGTAGAAAAATGAGTCTTTTCAACAACAGTTCAAGTAAATTACTAGTAAACTATAAGGGGTATAGTTTAGGGATTCAGTTCATACTATAACTTGAAGATACTAAGATGCTAGATACTAGAGAATACTAAGATACTATAACAAGAGAACATACTAAGATACTATAACGAGAACATACTAAGATACTATAACAGAACGAACATATAGTAAGATGCTGCAGCGTGGGACAACTATAGGACCCAAAAATACCAATGAATCACTAACTCAATGTTCTAGGCAATTAGTGATAGTTATATTGGGTATACGGATCAAATAACTTTAATGTGAATTTACACGGCCTAGCAATTGATTTGCGGAAGTCGTGTTTGGTTCCCAGAATCTCTTGCAGGGAGAGCGTATAGTATGGGTACTAGCTTTCTCATTATGACCTTAATAAAACAAACATGTTTTAAGGTAATCAGTACGTCAGGATGTCAATTTAAAAGACAACTGTGTACTTATATTTTTCCAAATACTTTCATTTTGTGACAGTTCCACTTGAAAGTTAATACAAACTATTTTCGAGTCAAAATTGTTATAAAGTAGGGAAAAACTTACATTTTACAACTGACACACAGAACAGTCGAGTCTAGTACATTCAGTAGAAGGGGGCCTATAATGCTAACTTTATGATTCCTTAGTGTACGCATTCAGGGATATATATTAATCAGATCTGACAGGTAGTAGGATGTGTGCTTTCCGCTTCATTTCCTGTTCCTTGTTTGGTTGTGGGCTTAGAGCAGATACACCCAGCCTACTATCTATCTAATCTTATATATATATATATATATATATATATATATATATATATATATATATATATATATATATATATATGTTTCCGTATACACCAAGTAATCATAAGGGGTACTAGGTATGGGCCAGGTCATAGGACACTAATTCAATGCACAGTTTTCTAGTACAAAACATACTTTTCAGGTAAAGAACTTTTGATATACAAAACTAGAAACTTACCAGTAAAGGGTTTAATCCATTTTATTAAACCAGTATAACTTAAAGGACCTTAGGTGGTTAATCCTATAATAACTTAGTTTATACATCAGAGTTATATATAATTAATATCCGATAGATAGTTAGATGTGTGCTTTCCGCTTCATTTCCTGTTCCTTGTTTGGTTGTGGGCTTAGGGCAGATTCACACAATTAACTATCTGTTCGATATTAGATTATATATAGCTAGTATAAACTAAGTGATTATAGAAGGTACTACTGTGGTTACCATTTTATTATAAGAAATAAGGGTTTTCTTAAAGGATCTTTTCATCAAATATAAAGGAACTATTACAGTTAACTCCGTGAGTACCGAGTGAATACGCCAGGGTTATATACAACAATGATCTAACAAATAATGGGATGTGTGCCTTCCGCCTCATTTCCTGTTCCTTGTTTGGTTGTGGGCTTAGGGCAGATACACACAATCGATTGTTTGTTTACTCTGAGTTTTATATAACTTGTATCCATTTAATACTCATAGAAAGGACTGTTGAGTCATTTTTACTTATCTTTCATCAAAGCAGGAAATATAGGATTTTCTAGAGGAACAGGCGAACTTTTCTAAATAGAACTTACTACAACTTACTACAACTTTCTACAACTTTCTTACTACTAACTTACATCACTAAAATCTTATGAATTCACCAGCTTAAATGCTGATCTACTCTTTCAAAATAACTTGTATTCTCAGGAGACCAGTAGACAGGTACGCGTACTGGGATTCCGAAGATGGAGCAGAATATCTTCATGTCTTTTTGTTATTTGCTGTGTATTATATATTATGTGAATCGCATACTTTGTAAACACTTTCTTCCTAAATGAAATGGTTGTTTATTACTTGCTTACTATGATGCATGTCTTGTGATACTAAACATGACGTCCTCCGCCCCAGAACGTTTCTGCCGTTCCAGTTTTTGGGTGTGACAACTTTAGTATCATGTTTAGTGATCATCTTAATGATTAAGAAACCATATCACAATTGGTTCTCTAAGGACATCTTAGTGCATTCTTATGGCTAAGAGGAGGAATCATGAATTGTTGAAGTGGTTAAATCAAGAAGATGAGTCACACTTCGCTCCAAAACAAGTCTTAGAGTCATAGTCCAAGATTATAACTTGAGTGACATATCTTAAAGAAAGGTTTATAACACTTGTCAAATGTAAGAGTAAAAGTGTCCTACTCTTGTACATTTAAAATTGGTAAGTTGTGATGTTTTGGATAAAACAAAGACCAACTTAGGCAAATTGTGTGAAGTGTTTGTCTTGATAAAGAATCCACACTATCTCTTGAATATTTGTCAAGATAGTCTTATATGTCAAGAGGACAGTGGGAGTCTTAAAGATCTTGGAAAAACTTCATGTTCTAATCAAGAAGAAAAAACCTATAGTTTATCACTAGCACACGACTTGAGGTTTATAACTTATCGTGTTGACATATTCCTATTTTTGTGCCCACTCCAGTTAAAGTTGGCTTTGCATATGAGTTTTGAGAGTTCTCAATTGTTTGCATAACAACTTGGAAGCAATGGCAGACCCTTGTGCTGTCACACCCCCAAACCAAGGATGGCGGAAATTTCCGGGGGTGGAGGACTTCATGTATAGTATCATAACAACAATTGTAATAGTAATTCAAGCAAACACAACCAACATATATATAATTGAAAAAGTTACATCATTGTATGAATTACATGTTTACGAATCAATTACAATATGTTGACAAAATATGAAATAGTAGACGCCTTAGCGTCCCATCCTCAAAAGCACTTGGTTACCTGTTTAATGATTTCCTGAGAATACAAGTTGTTTGAAAAAGTGTCAACACAAAGGTTGGTGAGTTCATAAGCTTTTGTTTGGTATTATTAAAAGCCTTTCGTTTGTAAAAGTAGTATTTGTTTTAGAAAAATCCAATATTTTCCTTAAAATGTATATGTAGTCTTAAATCCAAAGACCGAAATGTATAAGTAACTTTTCTTACTTATAATAAATAATATAAGTTTAAATCGACATAAACTCGTTTAATTTTAATGAAGTTCCCGTAAATTCCAATATTCATTAATACTTTATGTGAGTTTATTAAAGCCATTTCTTGTAAAAGTAGTGTTCGTTCCAGAAAATCCAATATTTTCCTTAATGTGTAAATGTAGTCTTAAAACCCAAAGACCGAAATGTACAAGTAGTGTTCGTTCCTTATAGTAAAACAATGCAAGTTTAAATCGACATAAACTCGTTTGATTTTAGTGAAATCCCCGTAAATTCTATGTTTGTTAATACCACATGTGAGTTATTATAACCATGCTATGACCTAGTTGGCCTGAAACGACGTTCTTCAGGCGTCGGAAATGTTAGGACATTTGTCACCCCAGACCTGTCGGTCTAGCTGTTGCATGCAGCTAAGGTGTGGGTTTGTCAAACCCAATATAGATCTATACACAAGTATCACGCTCTCCCTCGAGGAGACTCTGGTTATAATACAGGACTTATTTGTAAATTGAATCGAATGTCTCACAGAAGTCATTAACGAATTTACGTGTAGTGTAATGAAAACTTGGTACCGTATGGCCGTACCTTGCTTAATGAAAATATCCTTTGTATAAATGTACCCTTTTTAAATGTATGTGTTATGTAATGTTTCATAAAGTCATTAACGGAATTACGTGTTATGAAAACTTGGTACCGTATGGCCGTACCTTGCTTAATGAAAATATCCTTTATATAAATGTACCCTTTTTAAATGTATGTATTATGTAATGTATCATAAACTATACCTATTATAGTTTATCAACCAAGGGTAGTACGTAGTAATGTATGCAAACTATATTCAAAATAGTTTATTAAATGTTTGAATGTATCGGTTGTACTTTGATTATAATCACTTGTTATTCTTTATATTTTATATGTCCAAATCCATTTGTAAACTGATGTGTGTCTAAATATTAAGATAAAATGTCATATATTGCAATAACATATAATCACATAAAGATATACACCTTGCTCAACATGTTACAAGGTGAAATGAAATTGACAGCAACTTTTTGTTGTATACAGTTTCTGTTACTGTTCTTAGAAAATTTATAGAAAAATCATCAAAGCTCTAAATCCAAATCCGCAAATTCTGAGAGTTTGCAATATGAGTCTAGTTTGTTCGTAAATTTTATCATGAATTTTAGTGATCTCTAACAGAGGTGAAAATGTTCATAATCACAGACTGGTCCGGGTTTGCCTCTGAAATGATAGACAGTTTTGTAAAAATCACCATAAATTGTAGAAAAATCATATGGAGATGTGCAAGTAGCTAACCGACACATCGATTAAGTGAAAAACATTAAGGGTACCAAGTAATTTGCATGGTTACTTCACACCTTGTCTTGTGATCCTCGGCATCCCAGTCACAAAACATGAAGGGCACACTCGAGATTGAAACATGCCATTGAAAGTTCAGTGAATCTCAAAAGATCTAGGAGTTTCAAATCCAATTAAAACCTAATAATTTATTTCGTTTTTCATGGTGGAAATTGGTGAATCGTCATTCACCTACCTTCAAATATTTTATAGCTTGGATTACGGCATCCCTCTTCCAAGTTATAAAATATTGTGTTGCGTCCTAGTCTTAATATTTCATATTGGGTGTTATATTAAGGACTTAAAATCAACTAACTTGAATATCTCCCATTGTAGATGTCTGGTTTAGACAACTGTGATCTTCCCAAATCTCATGGAAACCATATTTCTCTACCTCCACCTCCTCCATTTATTCTCTCTGGCCCACAAGCCCAAAGACTTGAGAGGTTCAAGGTCACTCAAGCCCTACTAGAAATGAAACATAAAGATGGAAGACCTGTGTGCACTCATGTCTTAAGAATGAAGTCACACATTGACAGGTTGAGAATGTTGGGTGCTGTTATTTCAAGGAAGTTTGCTATTGACTGGGTTCTTCAGTCACTTCCTGAGTCGTATAGTGAGTTTATTAAAGACTACTATATGACAGATCACGACATGACCCTAATAGATCTTTCTTATTTGCTTGTTGCTGCTGAATCAGCAATGATTTGGCGCAAAAGTCAAGCAAATATGGGTGGAAGGTTTATTTCTCAAAATTCCATGGACATTGACAATGGTAACATTGGAAGTCTAGAAAAGCTTTCTCTTCCCAATAGAAAGGGATCGTCCTTGGTCAACCCGGTTGACCAAAAGGTAAAGGGAAAAAGCTAAGTATGTGATAGTCCCATGTACCATTCCCAAAGAGTCTATATGTTTTCATTATCAAGAGAAGGGGCATTGGTTGCGAAACTGCCCTAACTACCTGAAAGATCTAAGCGAGAAGAAAAAATCAAAAGGATTTGACTCTGCTTCAGGTAAGTCCACTATCTAACTCTGTTAAGTTCCTTATTGATGATTCTTAAAACAAAATGTGACTCGGTTACATTTTTTGTGTTTGGCAGGATCAAGCAAAAGGAAGGAAACTTAAAGGAAAGGTATGCTGAATCTGATCGCGAAGATGGATTTCAATCGCATGGTTTGAAGATCGGATTCTTGAGCTACTACTTAAGAGTTATGATAGATTGCTAGAAAAATATGTAATATCATAGTTTTCATTTAAGTTGCATTGCAAGGATAAGTTTTCCGCATTTATTAAATAAATAAAATATTGTTTTACTTTATTTTATATCTCCTTGCAATGGCATTTATGGAAAATTGATGTTTCTATGGTTCTAGCAATAATGGAAACATGAATTTGATTCCTTCGTTTGTGGTAGTGTCTAAATTTACCAAATAAGGAAAGATTCTCATCAACCAAGGTTTCAATTGGACCAAAACTTGGAATCATGCAAGTTGTATAGTATGATGAATGAGAACTTTCAGCTTAGGAAAAATAAGACTAATCCCTTGTTCACATTTCTATGTGACTCAAGTAAAGGACTTAGGGATCGAGTACACATTCTTGTGCACTGGTCAAGTCCACCACAAAAGATCGAAAAGATTATTCGTCATGATTTACTAAGGTTCAGTAAATATGGTTATACTTACAAGTTTACATATAATTCTGAAACATTGGAAAAGTTTCGATGTATGGCAGGACGAATGAGAAGAATTAAATTAGGCAGAAGGATAAAAGTTTCTTAAATCTGAAAAGATGGGAGAGTACTTTTGTGACAACCCGAAAATTTTTAAATTTTTGCCTCGTAAAGCTCAGCCAATCAACTCAACTGAGTGTCAGACTCATTCCTACTATCATTTAGCCTCGTTTAAAGTCCGTTTAAAGGTTCAAAGGTCAGTACATTCAAGCATTAAGCATAGGAATGGATCGCGTACACTTCTAGCATCAAAACCGGGCCTTACACTCCAACACAAGGAGTGTACGGCCGCACACATGGGTGTGCAGCCGCACACCCCTCCATGGCAGCACACTCACGTGTATAAGGTTAGGACTCAGCCTTCATTCATCTCTTTTCACCCTCCTCAGTCAAGAAAACGAGTTTTCTCTCAACTAGCATCCGAATTTCAACCTAGATCCTCAAGAATGTAAGTGTTCTTCCTTTGATTTGTTGTTAATCTTCATAAACTAGTAACATCCTTTGATTTCATCCATTTGAAATCATGTTTTGGCTAGATCTTCAAATCTTCATCCATTTCACCAAGAACACCAAGAACATACACTTGTTCTTGGTGATTTTGAGCTTTCTCGAGCCTCCGGATCGTACTTACTCTTCCCTTATGCTTGAAACTTGTTAAGAACACTAGATTAAGTCCTTAGAAATGCCCAGAACTCAAGAACACATGGTGTGTGCGGCCGCACACACTCATGTGGCCGTACACCCCTCAAAAACCCTCAAAACACCCCTAAAGGCTTCCATATTGTGAGTACCATTCCCGAAGCTTGTTACTTACTAGATATGAGCCTTAGAAAACGTCCAAACCAAGTTTATCAAGGAGTGTGCGGCCGCACACACTCCATATGGCCGTACACCCCTTCGTTTAGTGCTTAAGGGCCTCCAAAGTGTCTTTCCAGCTTCAACACTTGATGAGAATTAGTCCTATAAGCCTCCCTACCCATTAGAAAACGTTTTGTGCACTCTTTACCATGAGTGTGCGGCCGCACACTCCCTGGCCTCACACCCATGGCCGCACACTCACTCAAGTGGCCGTACACTCCCTTAAATTGAATCACATGAGATTCCAACACTTGGTCAAAGTGTTTCCTAGTCCCGTAAGGTGTTTCCTTGCATTTGGTTGCTTCTAAACACTATATTTATGTCAATATATGCCATTATATGTCATTTAGGACTCGTTAAGTCTCGGGACTTCATTCGTGGAACTTCTCATCCTTACACGCATATTCGCTTGAATCACCCACATAAGGTGAGTTCATACCCCGTAATGAATCTTTTAAAATGTTTAAAATGTTTTAAGGGGGGGGGGGGAATACAAGTTGAACACAATGATAATTGTGTAATTGTTTGTTATAAACATTTTAAAGGATTCCTTATGTCATTTATAAGTAGTAAAAACATTTCAAAAACTCTTTTAAAGTTATGTTACTTTATAGCTTACCAAAACTCCATTTTTAAAGTACAAGCATAACTTAGTAGAAAAATGAGTCTTTTCAACAACAGTTCAAGTAAATTACTAGTAAACTATAAGGGGTATAGTTTAAGGATTCAGTTCATACTATAACTTGAAGATACTAAGATGCTAGATACTAGAGAATACTAAGATACTATAACAAGAGAAGATACTAAGATACTATAACGAGAACATACTAAGATACTATAACAGAACGAACATATAGTAAGATGCTGCAGCGTGGGACAACTACATGATCCAAAAATACCAATGAATCACTAACTCAATGTTCTAGGCAATTAGTGATAGTTATATTGGGTATACGGATCAAATAACTTTAATGTGAATTTACACGGCCTAGCAATTGATTTGCGGAAGTCGTGTTTGGTTCCCAGAATCTCTTGCAGGGAGAGCGTATAGTATGGGTACTAGCTTTCTCATTATGACCTTAATAAAACAAACATGTTTTAAGGTAATCAGTACGTCAGGATGTCAATTTAAAAGACAACTGTGTACTTATATTTTTCCAAATACTTTCATTTTGTGACAGTTCCACTTGAAAGTTAATACAAACTATTTTCGAGTCAAAATTGTTATAAAGTAGGGAAAAACTTACATTTTACAACTGACACACAGATCGAGTCTAGTACATTCAGTAGAAGGGGGCCTATAATGCTAACTTTATGATTCCTTAGTGTACGCATTCAGGGATATATATTAATCGGATCTGACAGGTAGTAGGATGTGTGCTTTCCGCTTCATTTCCTGTTCCGTGTTTGGTTGTGGGCTTAGAGCAGATACACCCAGCCTACTATCTATCTGATCTCATATATATATATATATATATATATATATATATATATATATATATATATATATATATATATATATATATATATGTTTCCGTATACACCAAGTAATCATAAGGGGTACCAGGTATGGGCCAGGTCATAGGACACTAATTCAATGCACAGTTTTCTAGTACAAAACATACTTTTCAGGTAAAGAACTTTTGATATACAAAACTAGAAACTTACCAGTAAAGGGTTTAATCCATTTTATTAAACCAGTATAACTTAAAGGACCTTAGGTGGTTAATCCTATAATAACTTAGTTTATACATCAAAGTTATATATAATTAATATCCGATAGATAGTTAGATGTGTGCTTTCCGCTTCATTTCCTGTTCCTTGTTTGGTTGTGGGCTTAGGGCAGATTCACACAATTAACTATCTATTCGATATTAGATTATATATAGCTAGTATAAGCTAAGTGATTATAGAAGGTACTACTGTGGTTACCATTTTATTATAAGAAATAAGGGTTTTCTTAAAGGATCTTTTCATCAAATATAAAGGAACTATTACAGTTAACTCCGTGAGTACCGAGTGAATACGCCAGGGTTATATACAATAATGATCTAACAAACAATGGGATGTGTGCCTTCCGCCTCATTTCCTGTTCCTTGTTTGGTTGTGGGCTTAGGGCAGATACACACAATCGATTGTTTGTTTACTCCGAGTTTTATATAACTTGTATCCATTTAATACTCATAGAAAGGACTATTGAGTCATTTTTACTTATCTTTCATCAAAGCAGGAAATATAGGATTTTCTAGAGGAACAGGCGAACTTTTCTAAATAGAACTTACTATAACTTACTACAACTTTCTACAACTTTCTTACTACTAACTTACATCACTAAAATCTTATGAATTCACCAGCTTAAATGCTGATCTACTCTTTCAAAATAACTTGTATTCTCAGGAGACCAGTAGACAGGTACGCGCACTGGGATTCCGAAGATGGAGCAGAATATCTTCATGTCTTTTTGTTATTTGCTGTGTATTATATATTATGTGAATCGCATACTTTGTAAACACTTTCTTCCTAAATGAAATGGTTGTTTATTACTTGCTTACTATGATGCATGTCTTGTGATACTAAACATGACGTCCTCCGCCCCAGAACGTTTCTGCCGTTCCAGTTTTTGGGTGTGACAACTTTAGTATCATGTTTAGTGATCATCTTAATGATTAAGAAACCATATCACAATTGGTTCTCTAAGGACATCTTAGTGCATTCTTATGGCTAAGAGGAGGAATCATGAATTGTTGAAGTGGTTAAATCAAGAAGAAGAGTCACACTTCGCTCCAAAACAAGTCTTAGAGTCATACTCCAAGATTATAACTTGAGTGACATATCTTAAAGAAAGGTTTATAACACTTGTCAAATGTAAGAGTAAAAGTGTCCTACTCTTGTACATTTAAAATTGGTAAGTTGTGATGTTTTGGATAAAACAAAGACCAACTTAGGCAAATTGTGTGAAGTGTTTGTCTTGATAAAGAATCCACACTATCTCTTGAATATTTGTCAAGATAGTCTTATATGTCAAGAGGACAGTGGGAGTCTTAAAGATCTTGGAAAAACTTCATGTTCTAATCAAGAAGAAAAAACCTATAGTTTATCACTAGCACACGACTTGAGGTTTATAACTTATCGTGTTGACATATTCCTATTTTTGTGCCCACTCCAGTTAAAGTTGGCTTTGCATATGAGTTCTGAGAGTTCTCAATTGTTTGCATAACAACTTGGAAGCAATGGCAGACCCTTGTGCTGTCACACCCCCAAACCAAGGATGGCGGAAATGTCCGGGGGTGGAGGACTTCATGTATAGTATCATAACAACAATTGTAATAGTAATTCAAGCAAACACAACCAACATATATATAATTGAAAAAGTTACATCATTGTATGAATTACATGTTTACGAATCAATTACAATATGTTGACAAAATATGAAATAGTAGACGCCTTAGCGTCCCATCCTCAAAAGCACTTGGTTACCTGTTTAATGATTTCCTGAGAATACAAGTTGTTTGAAAAAGTGTCAACACAAAGGTTGGTGAATCATAAGCTTTTGTTTGGTATTATTAAAAGCCTTTCGTTTGTAAAAGTAGTATTTGTTTTAGAAAAATCCAATATTTTCCTTAAAATGTATATGTAGTCTTAAATCCAAAGACCGAAATGTATAAGTAACTTTTCTTACTTATAATAAATAATGTAAGTTTAAATCGACATAAACTCGTTTAATTTTAATGAAGTTCCCGTAAATTCCAATATTCATTAATACTTTATGTGAGTTTATTAAAGCCTTTTCTTGTAAAAGTAGTGTTCGTTCCAGAAAATCCAATATTTTCCTTAATGTGTAAATGTAGTCTTAAAACCCAAAGACCGAAATGTACAAGTAGTGTTCGTTCCTTATAGTAAAACAATGCAAGTTTAAATCGACATAAACTCGTTTGATTTTAGTGAAATCCCCGTCAATTCTATGTTTGTTAATACCACATGTGAGTTATTATAACCATGCTATGACCTAGTTGGCCTGAAACGACGTTCTTTAGGCGTCGGAAATGTTATGACATTTGTCACCCCAGACCTGTCGGTCTAGCTGTTGCATGCAGCTAAGGTGTGGGTTTGTCAGACCCAATATAGATCTATACACAAGTATCATGCTCTCCCTCGAGGAGACTCTGGTTATAATACATGACTTATTTGTAAATTGAATCGAATGTCTCACAGAAGTCATTAACGAATTTACGTGTAGTGTAATGAAAACTTGGTACCGTATGGCCGTACCTTGCTTAATGACAATATCCTTTGTATAAATGTACCCTTTTTAAATGTATGTGCTATGTAATGTTTCATAAAGTCATTAACGGAATTACGTGTTATGAAAACTTGGTACCGTATGGCCGTACCTTGCTTAATGAAAATATCCTTTGTATAAATGTACCCTTTTTAAATGTATGTATTATGTAATGTATCATAAACTATACCTATTATAGTTTATCAACCAAGGGTAGTACGTAGTAATGTGTGCAAACTATATTCAAAATAGTTTATTAAATGTTTGAATGTATCGGTTGTACTTTGATTATAATCACTTGTTATTCTTTATATTTTATATGTCCAAATCCATTTGTAAACTGATGTGTGTCTAAATATTAAGATAAAATGTCATATATTGCAATAACATATAATCACATAAAGATATACACCTTGCTCAACATGTTACAAGGTGAAATGAAATTGACAGCAACTTTTTGTTGTATACAGTTTCTGTTACTGTTCTTAGAAAATTTATAGAAAAATCATCAAAGCTCTAACTCCAAATCCGCAAATTCTGAGAGTTTGAAATATGAGTCTAGTTTGTTCGTAAATTTTATCATGATTTTTAGTGATCTCTAACAGAGGTGAAAATGTTCATAATCACAGACTAGTCCGGGTTTGCCTCTGAAATGATAGGCAATTTTGTAAACATCACCATAAATTGTAGAAAAATCATATGGAGATGTGCAAGTAGCCATTTTAAAGCTAAGAGTTTGAACTACTTGCACCTGGAAGAGTTTTGAAAACTAAAATATTTAAGTTGACCAAAACAGTCCGTGATCGAAGTTCATCTTTTCTGATGTAATCTGATAGAAAACGTTTAATTGTGTTCTTGATGATGTTACTTGTATTCCCCCCTTAAAACTTAAGAAAAACATGTAAATGTAGGGGTATGAACTCACCTTATGTGATTTCAGTAGATAAAAGTGAGATAGAGGAAGTGTTCAACCCAAGAACACTAAGAAGATGTGTTGATGATTCGAGAATCTAACACCGAATAAGATGGAATTTGTGTAAGATATCAATGATTTGAGTAGAATGGAGTTTAATAATTATGTGAATGATGAAGATACTTACTAATTGAAGAAAGAAATCCCTGGAGAAAGCCTTGAAGTTCTTGAAGTTGAGAGAAAAGATGAGAGAATTTTGGAGAGTGTTCTTGGTTGCTAAGTGTAGAATGAAAGGGCTTTTAAGGAGAATGAGGAGAGAGGATCAATCCTCCAGCTCTTAGAACGTGGGAAGAGCTGGAGATTGGGTGTAAAGGTCCACTAAGGTGACAAGGAGTAGTGGGAAAGAGTGGCTGATCATAGAGTGAGGTGGTGGTGGTTTGCTTTTGCCATAAATTAAGGAAAAGCAAATATTCCCTCAATAATTAGTTCAACCACTAATTCTTTTAATATATTTTTATAAAAGCCTTGGGGATTTATATATTTTGGGGCCTTAGTTTATAAAATAAAGTTTTGGGTGAAAATCCCACGTTAAAATAATGAAAAACGGAGTTAAAACGAAGTCGTAGTCGAAAAACCGGTAAAAAGGGGCCGTCTGCGAGACCTCTCGCATGGGCTGTCTGAGAGGCTTCTCATGCGAGGCTTCTGTCCTGAGAGGCTTCTAATGAGAGGCTTCGGTCCTGAGAGGCTTCGGTCATGAGAGGCTTCTAAGAGGCTTCGCTTCTAATAGGAGGGTTTTGGTTCCTTAAGGTTATTTTACCCGTTTTTACCCCGTTTCAAGTGGTTTTTGACCCGGTTAAGGGTCGGGATGGCCCGAATGATTCCAAAAAGTTATGGGAACTTTTGAGAGAGATTTGGGAGAGATTTCAAATCGAAAGAGATAGAGTGAAAACGATTTAGAGAGGTTTCGTTTGTGATTAATTTGAGTGTCCGGCTTCACAACGCAAGGTTCGTAAACCCCGTTAAACCGTGTTTTAGTGTCGTACACACTCCCGATGAGTGTGCAATAATGTTTTATCATTTTGGTTCAGTGTTTACTGCATTTGAGACTTAGGAAATTCAACACACGAACTTTCCAAATGATGATTTCTCATTAAAATAGCGAATTGTATAGTGATTACATAACGTAAACCCTAACATACAAGGGTTATTGGAGTTGACCGGTTTGACTTGTTGACTTTGTTTGACTTTGACTTGACCGAAATTTGACGGTTGTCATATGTGCTGCCAGGTGGCAAGAATTTAAGACCGCACAAGTTCAATCCATAAGAGTTTGATTTGTCACTAACCTTGTCTTGTGATTATGGTTTTGACAAATTCACATGGATAGGAACACATACACCAGAAAAACTAAGTGTCATAAGGTTTCTCTCCGATTCATGAAAATGATGGTGAGGAAACGCTTTCACTAAGTAGATTTTAAGTAGATAGCAATTGTGATATTTGCATTTTCAAAGTCGTTAGTGGAGCGTGTGTGGTTAACCGGCACACTAACATGGACTTGTGAGAAATGACAAAGGTCTACAAAATTGAGACTATGATTAAGGCATCCCTTTTCATAGTTCTGAAATTGTTTAGACACACATGTGTGCTATCTAAGGAAAGGTGTATGATTCTGATAAAGTTT
The DNA here is from genome assembly GCF_052849685.1 of Lactuca virosa. NCBI lineage: Eukaryota > Viridiplantae > Streptophyta > Magnoliopsida > Asterales > Asteraceae > Lactuca > Lactuca virosa. The sequence continues at coordinate 525,474,337 of NC_136429.1, forward strand.
TATCAAAGCATCTCGTATCAGAAATATGAACTTTGGTAAGAAAGTAAATTAAGTATTGATTTCTAGAAGTCCAGCTGATTTCTGATTACATGTCAAAGCTAGTGGGAGCATAAGTTTTATGCTAATAATCATCATGCAAGTGGGAGCATGATAATTATAATAAGTGTTGCAATTTAGCAATGTTAATTATAGAAAACAAAAGGTTTCAATTGGGAAAAGTTGTTTTGCTATAATTAAGGGAGAGGAAATTATACTTCATTTCAATTCTAAAAAGCTTAGATTGAGGTTTTAATCATCTTTACACAAGGATATATATATGAATTTCATGTTGGAATGTCTCAACATAAGGAAATTCTATATATGGGTCTATTATTTGCGTTCTAAAATTCGCAAATAGAAATAGAAATATTATAGTAAAAGACTGGTCTAGTATCATCTCTTTATGAATCGTGTCCCATATGCTTCGGATATAGGATCGATTGCATGTGCTATAATATTCATCTGGTCTAAATTTTTCCAAAAATGCCTAGAGCATTAAAAGGGGAAAATACTAGAACTAGATATGACTAATTTGATTAAGCAACTATTGAGGACAATCTAAGGTTTACCAAAGATTGGTTGCTCAGGGACAGTTGAGAAGTATAATGTTAATTATGGAAGGACCACATTGACATATTCTAAAAGGAGGCAACTCTTGTTCAGGAGTAATAGTCAAAAGGGGAATATGGAAATATTCCCATAGGTGGAAGTTATTCATTAAATCTGTGTAAGATTAGGAAACTTAATGCAAGAAGAATGTTCAAAGTAATGAACTTTGAATTGAGACTTCGTTTCCATGGAGTTGATCTCTATTGGAATACTCTGTAATGTCTGTTGACAAGTCTTTGTGACTTTGTGCATAATCATTACAAGAGGTCCAATGCATATAAGTTTAGAATCTAACAGATTTAAGTAAATGGCAGGAATCTGGGATTCGTGCATTTGCGGTAAGGATTTGGGATTGTGAAATGAGTATCATTGGAATTAATGTTCAGTCGATCTATTTCACAAGGTAAATATCATAGACAAACTTAGTGTGCATACTTGGTGTATGGCATGACTAATGTTTAGACAAACATAGTGTGCAAACTTAGTGTGCATACTTGGTGGATTAGGTGTCTAAGTTCATAACTATTTCTGGGTTGTACTTGACCCGACCCGGCATGGTCCATTTGGGTTGCATGGCATCATGCATTTAGATAAATTAAAATGTGATAAATAACACTTATGGTGTATTAATATATTATAAGTTCTAATATATTAATAATATTATTTAATTAGTTTTGATCAAGAATTAATCTAGTATTAATTAAGTGATCAAAAGATGACTAATTAAATATATGGGTTGATTATGTAAATCATCCATAACTTGTATAGTGGGCTAAAAGGCTCCATGGATTATCTAGTTGGGCTAAGGTCCATAGGATGCTCCATGGGAGTTACAAACCATGGTTCATGGAAATGAAGAGCCATGTTACATTAGGGTTTACATGGTGTAACCCTAATTGTAACACACTATATAAAGGATATGAAGCTCACCAAAATCGGCACCAGAGGCACTAGAGGCACTAGAGGCACTAGAGAGATAAGAGAGGGCTAGCCGATTTTCTAAGTGTGTATCATTTCTCTCAAGTTTGTTCCAAAAGCATTTGGTGTTGTGTGAGACATTTGAGGCATCACACTTGGGGTGCTAGGCTCACAAGGTTTTCAAGGAATCAAATAACTACAAGGTATGTATTTCTAGCTATCTCTTATGATTAAAAAGTTCCCCATGTATGCTAGATAGGATTAAGAACCTTGGAAATCAATTTTTGCATGTATTTTAGACAAACATAGATCCAAGGTTTATAGGGTTGCATGTACACCTTAGGAGTGTTAGAATGCTCAAAACCCAACAGTTAGACTATGGAGCGCATGTTGTTGGATGTTCTCTGGCTGGTAGCCATCAGCTAGACAGTGTGGGAAGGTGTGTAAGACTGTAGTATAGTCGTAGCATTCATTATCAGTTTAGTTAGAGGAGTGTGGGCGGGGGCCCATATCTGCTAGTTAGCATGATAGAGATCGAGAAAGGATAGTTCGTTGAGTTTCAGGATGGAGTTACTGTTGGATTAATGTCTAAGTCCATAACTATAATTGGTAAGACTTGACCCGACCCGGCATGGTCCATTTGGGTTGCATGGCATCATGCATTTGGATAGACTATAATGAGAGAAATAACACTTAAGGTTGGTTAATATATTATAAGTTCTAATATATTAATAAGGTTATTTAATTAGTATTGATCAAGAATTAATTTGGAATTAATTAAGTGATCAAAAGGAGACTAATTAAATATATGGGTTGATTGTGTAAATCATTCATTCTTATATATGTGGGCTTGTGATCCAAGATTCCTTATGTTGGACTAAGTCCATGGGGTGACCCATGGATACTCCACGGAGGTTAAAATCCATGGAGCATAAGGAATGGGTAAAGTTATGAGTTACATGGTGTAACCCTAATAGCCACCATATAAAAGAATCCCATGGCTCAAGAAATCGTGGACTAATGTGTGAGTGTGAGGGCTAGACGATTTCAAAGAGTGTTCAAGTTTCTCTCAAGTTATTCCAAGTGTATTTGGTGTTGTGTGAACCATTTGAGGTGTCACACTTGGGGCACTAGGCACTCAAGCTTCATGAAGACATTCTACATCAAAGAGGTATGTATTATATCTTGTTATATTTATTATTTTGTATGCTAGATTAGGATAATACCTTGGATGTTCATAATTGTATGTATAATAGAGAAAACATAGATCCAAGGTATCTAGGGTTGCATGTACACTTAGGAGTGTTAGAATGCTCATAACCCAACAGTGGTATCAGAGCCTAGGCTTGTTTTCTTGTTATACTTGCAAAAGTAGCTGAAAAATCGAGTTGGATGCATATATTCGAGTGTTTTGGCTGGAATTGGACTAGGAACATTACCCTAAGATGTTTTTGGACTTATAAACTTGTTTTTGATGTGGTAATGTTCATGCTAATCCAATTTCTAAGATAATTGTCATAATTTCAAGATTTGTATTAGTTTGTATGTTCATGCTAATTTCTTGAAGATTGATGATTTGAATTATCTTGTTCTTATGAGGTTCTTAGATTAATAGAAAAGTTGTGTGAAATAGTTGTTTTCAATCCATTTTAATCTAAGAGTTGATTCCAAAGTGTGTTTTTGTAACTTGTCCTCAAGTTATATGAAAAGTCACATTTAAGAATCATAAAACTCATAAAAGTTGGCAAAGGTTACAAAATGAAGAGTCTAGTTCTAATTAAATGGTTTTATGACTCCATAACTTGTCCTCAAGTTATGGAGGTTCAAGAGTCTCTTCATTAAATTAAAAAAAAAAGTGTAACCTTAATTAGTTCCATAAGTTACAATAAAAAAAAAGTTATTTTTTTTATTAATTAGTTTAAAGTCTTCCATAACTTGTCCTTAAGTTATGGAACTTGAAGAGTTTTTTTTTTTTTTTAATTAAAACTACTTTAAACTCATAAGTTATGGAATTAATTAGTTTTGAATAGTTTCAAAACTTGCCCTCAAGTTTTGGAATTTGAAAAGTTTTCACTTATGAATACTTTAATTCCAAGTTAGCCCTTAGAATTTTAAAAGTTAAAATTCAACCCTTATACTTTATAATATTATAAGTTAATAATATTTATATATATGTATAAGAGTAAAGTCAGTCTTACCGTTAGTAGGCCTCATTCACGAAGCCGGTCTATAAGGGGGGTATAAGGTTACTGCCTATAAAATGGCAGTTTAATGGGTGTCCACTCTCACCCACCGCTTCCTTGACTGGTGGAGGGTCGTTAGCCGAACGGGTAGGACAAGGACTATAATTCTCCTTTCATTAAAAGTATTAATGATAAATACTAAGTAACTAAACTCTTATTAATACCCAATCTTAGTTACTTAGGAAAATGTGAATTTGGTGCTAACCCATGAAATTACACTTTGCACTTTGCTTAAGTCGTTAGTGGAGCGTGTGTGGTTAACCGGCACACTAACCTGGACTTAACAAGGTAGGCAAAGGGTAACTTAATATTTATCATAGTATGGGTGGAGCGTGTGTGGTTAACCGGCACACTGGTTAAGGGGTAAATATTAAGGGTACCAAGTATATTTGCATGGTTATTCACACCTTGTTTTGTGATCCTCGGCATCCCAGTCACAAAACCTGAAGGGCACACTCGAGCTTGAAACATGCCTTTGAACAGTTCAATGAATCTCAAAGATCTAGGACTTTCAAATCCAATTAAAACCTAATAAATTATTTCGTTTTTCATGGTGGAAATTGGTGAATCGTCATTCACCTACCTTCAAATATTTTATAGCTTGGATTACGGCATCCCTCTTCTAAGTTATAAAATAGTTTGTTGGGTCCTAGCCTTAATATTTCATATTGGGTGTCATATTAAGGACTTTAAATCAACTATCTTGAATATCTCCCAAAAAGATGTCTGGTCTAGACATTTATGATCTTCCCAAATCTCTTGAAACAAGCTTTCCTAAATGAAGATGATGTCCCATGGATATCATACTTCTTTCACATCCTCCAATTATTCTCCCTAACCCACAAGTTCCTAAAAAGTTTAAGGTCACTCAAGCCCTATTGGCAAGGCAAGGTCTAGGTGTGATCACATCTTGGAGATGTAGTCACATATTGACAAGCCGGGAGAGTTGGGTGTCAAAGTCTTGAGAAAGTTGGTGGCTCAACTACTTTCTAAGTCACATAGTGAGTTCTTTTGGGAATCCTATGAAACAGACTAAGACAAGACCCTTAATGATCTTATCTATTTGCTAAGATCAACTTCCTAAAACGCTATGGACATTGACAATGATGCCATTGGATATCCAGTAAAGCTCTCTCTTCCCAATGGAAAGGGATCGGCCATAGTCAACTCGGTTGACCCAATGGTAAAGAGAGAGGCGAAGTCTGAGATAGTCCCATTATCAAGGGTCCATAGGTAACTATTGCCAAAGGAAGGGGCATTGGTTACGAAGCTGCCAAATTTACCTAAGGATGTTAAAGTCAATAAGTTTGGCTCTACTTCAGGTAAAGTCCATTGTCTAACTCTATTAAGTACATGCTGATTCTGATCGCGAAGATGGATTTCAATCGCATGGTTCGGTGATCAGAATTTTGGGCTATTACTTAAGAGTTATGATATTTATATTGCTTAGGAATAGATAACAACAAGGTTTTCATATGGATTGTAAGGATAAGTTTTTCCGCAAAGTTTTAAAATAAAAGAAAAAGGTTTTGATTTTATTTATTTTAAGTATCCTTACAATGGCATTTGTGAAAAGTTGTTGCTTATAAGATTCCATTGATAGCAATATTGGAAAAATGGATTTGATTCTTTCGGTTGTGGTAGTGTCTAATATTACCAAATAAGGAAAGATTCTCATCACCCAAGGTTCAATTGGATCGAAACTTGGAATCATGCAAGTTGTATAGTATGATGAATGAGAACTTTCAGCTTCGAAAATTAAGACTAATTCCTTATGTGAATAAGGGAAGGACTAAGGGATCGAGTACACATTCTTGTGCACTGGTCATGTCCACCACAAAAGATCAAGAAGACTATTCGTCATGATTTACTTAAGTTCAGTAAATATGGTTATACTTATAAGTTTAAGTATAAGTCTGTAGCATTGGAGAAGTTTCAATGTGAGACAGAACGAATAAGAAGAATCAAAGTATGGCAGAAAGATAAAAGTTTCTCAAATCTAAAAATATGGGAGAGTACTTTAGTATCATGTTTATGATCATCTTAATGATTAAGATACCATATTGCAATTGGTCCTCTAAAGTCATCTTAGTGCATTCTTATGACTAAGAAGAGGAGTCATGAATTGTTGAAATGGTTAAATCAAAAAGATGAGTCATACTTCGTTCCAAAACAATTCTTAGAGTCATACTCCAAGATTGTAACTTGAGTGACATATCTTAAAGAGAGTTTGTTAACACTAGTCAAATGTAAGAGTAAAAGGTTATCTACTCTTGTACATTTGAAATTGGTAAGTTGTGATGTTTTGGATAAAACAGAGACCAACTTAGGCCAATTGTGTAAAGTGTTAGTCTTGATAAAGAATCCGCACTATCTCTTGAATATTTGACAAGGGAGTCTTATATGTCAAGAGGACAGTGGGAGTCTTAAAGCTCTTGAAAGTTTCAAGACTTAATCAAGAATAAAACCTAAAGTCCTTCACTAGCACACGACTTGAGGTTTATAACCTATCGTGTTGAAACTTTTGTGCCTATTCAAGTTGGCTTTGCATAGGAGTTCTGAAAGTTCTCAATTGGTTTCACAACTACTTGGAAGCAATGGCAGGCACCTGAGCTGCCAAATGGCAAGAATTTAAGATTGCACAAGTTTAATCAATATGAGTTTGGATTTGTCACTAACCTTGTCTTGTGATTATGGTTTTGACAAATTCACATGGATAAGAACACATACACTATTAAATCTAAGTGTCATAAGGTTTCTCTCCGATTCATGAAAATGATGGTGAGGAAACACTTTCACTAAGTAGATTTTAGCTAGATAGCAATTGTGATATTTGCATTCTCAAAGTCGTTAGTGGAGCGTGTGTGGTTTACCAGCACACTAACATGGACTTGTGAGAAGTGGCAAAGGTCTAAACAATTGAGACTATGATATATATTTGTCTATTTGAGACTATGATATATATTTGTCATCCAACAGAAGGCACCAATGCCGACCCATTATTCTGTTATGTAGAATGCTACCTGCTATGTGATATATATTTGTCTATTTGATCGAGTTAAAATACACTGTTGGAGCATGAAAATGCTCTACAATGATGAGTATTTATTAGATTAGAATATTCCCTTGTATGGAAAGCATATTTCCTCCTCTAGTATATAAAGTGGAGGTGAGTGGTCTTTTATGTATGTGTGCACCATGTAGACATTTAGATTAGAGAGTGTTTGGTTGGGGATTCTCCCTAGCCATGAGTGTTGTTCATGTAACATTTTGTATCTCTCTATCTATTCATTATCAATTTACTCACATATTATTTTCTTTATTGTTCATACAATTATCTTCTTGATATTATTATTCTGCACCAATCCAATCGAAAAAAATGGTTCCTATAATTATTATCAGAACTCGGACAAGAATAGGAGATGAACACACATTACCATTTCATATTTGAATTCTGAGGAAGGCTTCCATTGGATTATTCTACCTTTGTGACTTGGTCCTTCTCCCCCTCTTGCATCGGAAGGCCCAACATCCGATGTAAGTCTGGAATTGGCTTGAAATTCGGTTGAGGTTCAAACACTTTTTAAAAAATTCATGTTGATTTATTAAGAGAGAGCATCATAGGCTTCAGCAGTAGGGGATTGGGCATTGAGGTGATCAAACAGTGAGCCCAAAATCGAGAGCATATCATCAAACTTATTTTTTAGAACATCAACAATGTTCTAACATGCTTGGAATAGCTTTCTGAGTACTTGTTGTGTAACACCCCGAATCCAGAGGACCAAGAAAGGATAGGAAAACCTCAAAATCAGGAAGAGACTTGTCGAGTAGGTGGGGTGACTCGACGAGTAGGAGCACGTTTTGGGTCGCGGGTTAAGTGACCTACTCGACGAGTCGGGGGACCGACACGACGAGTTGGTCTGGATTGGGAAAACCCTAAATTCGGGACTTGGTACCCTATTTAAGGATCTTATTCCTCTTCTCTTGGTCTCATCTCCAGCCTCCAAGACCAGAACCCACAGATATCGAAACCCTAATGCTTGTGAGCCATTTTTTAGTGTGTTTTGTGTTCTTGAAGTCAAGAAGAAGAAGAGGAAACTTGAAGGCTTAATGAAAGGCTGGTGGATCCAGAAGTAGCTTCTCAATCTCATCATTTTCTGGTAATCAAGTCTTCATCTTGACTTATAACTTCTTAGATCTCTTTATGTCCATTTTATGAGAGTTTTGGTCCATGGAGCTTGATCTCTGGGACAAGGATGTCTCAAACAAATATCCTTTCAGATCTGGAGTCCCTAAGAGTGGTTAAGGCATCAAGGTGCAAGCTTTATGCCATTGGAACCCTCATGCAAGCCTTAAGGAGTTGTTATTGTTGGGTTTTGAGCATTCTAACACTCCTATGGTGTACATGCAACCCTATAAACCTTGGATCTATGTTTTCTCTATTATACATGCAAATATTAACTATTCCAAGGTTTCATCCTAACTAGCATATTATGAAGCACCTATACTACAAAGTTCTAGTTAGATGACATACCTTTTGATGTAGCTTGATGTCTTAAAGCTTTAAGAGCTTAGCCCCAATAGTGTGGAAGCCTCAAATGGAATCACAAATCACCAAAACACCTTGGAAGAACTTGAGAGAATATGTATGCACACTAAAATCGGCCCACTCTTATTTTCACACACTTGTGCCAATTTTGTGAGCCAAGGACCCCTTTATATATTATGAAGGATTAGGGTTACATCCATGTAAACCCTAATACCCATGACCTTTCATTTACATAGGATCCATGGGTTAAAAGCTCCATGGACCATCCATGAAACCTTAGCCCAACCTAAATGAACTTGGCCCATTCCATATATATATATATATATATATATATATATATATATATATATATATATATATATATATATATATATATATATATATATATATATAAGAGTCCATATTTAATTAGTTCTTTTTGATCACTTAATTAATTCTAAATTAATTCTTGATCAATACTAATTAAATAATATGATTCCATATTAATATATTAGAACTTATAATATATTAATATAAATCATAAATATACTATTCTCAAAACACTATCCATATAAATTGTGCCGGTGAAGTGCAACCCAAATAGACCATGCCGGGTCGGGTCAAGTACATACCAAATATAGTTATGGACTTAGACATTAATCCAACAGTCTCCCACTTGGATAAGTCTAAAACTATTATTGAGTATGACTTCAAAACCTAACTGGCAATCGTAGCTCTTAAAGCCGCTGTCGAACTCTGACCTTGTCAATGACTTGTCCATTAGATAAGGGATCATATATTCCTCCATTCTAGATATCATATGGACTGAGACATGGATTATAATCATTCTCTCTGTCCATTTGTTGTTTCCCGATTTTCGATTTATGATGACTGACTGATTGAACAAATCAAATCAGTCCTGGCTTGGCCAAGCACTCACATGTGTCATTGCTAAATCATCGAGGGGCCCACATATATCGCTTTTATCCCGAAGGTAAAAGGAATGGATAAACTTCGACTCATATGGCTTGTTCTACTACTTGTTGAATCATACACAAAGGCACGTTTTATAACATCGAGTTACCAAATGCGTTTTCGTGCAATCAATGTATAACCAACTCATAGTAACAACTCATATCTCTAGGTTTGAAGAATATAAGATATTATCGTCTCATGATCACTCATGATAAAATCCATGAAGTGATTCAAATGAGCGCGGGTTGAATCCAATACTCAGAACTTATGAGCACTCATGAGTGTTGTAGCACCACTTTGTCCACCAACTTGGACCTCTACAAACCAACCCATGACAGTCTTGATTCATATCTACTTCCAACATATGACCGACTGTGGATGGTTTGAATAACTTAATCATTCAGGAAGAGCGACTTAGTTATTCTGGAAGTCAAAACATGCAAAGTGAAACACAAGAATAAATGAATCAAATATGGTATCAAACCCTATGAATATAAATAAACACTTTTAGTTATCACCATACTGATTACTCATTATTCATTGTTTCGGTTTTATCAACTTTATACTTGAATTAAAACCACTAGTTGTCCCATGCTCCAAGCATGTACACTATGTTTTTCTTAAACAATAGCTTTGCCATACACCAAGTATGCACTCTATGTTTGTCTATGATCCTTACTTTGTGAAATAAACCAATTGAACATAATTTCAATGATTCTAATTTCACACTCCCAAATCCTTATCGAAAAATGTGAGAATTTCAAATTCCTATTATTTATCGAAATCTGTTTAGATTTTAAACTTATATGCACTGACCCTCCTGTAATGAATATGTACAAAGTCACAAAGACTTGTCAACAGTCATTATAAGGTATTCCAATGGAGATCAACTCCATGGAAACTAAGTCTCATATTCAAAGTACATTGCTTTGGACATGCTTCTTGCATTAAGTTTTCTAATCTTACACAGATAACTTCCACCTACGGAGACAACTCCATATTCTCATTTTGACTATCACTTCTGAATAAGAGATGCCTCTTTTCAGAATATGTCAATATGGTCCTTCCAAAATTAGCACTATACTTCCAACTGTCCCTGAGCAACCAATCTTTGGTAAACCTCAGATTGTCCTCGACAATTGCTTAATCATTTTAGTCATATCCAATTCTAGACCTTTTCCCTTCTTAATGCCTCTGGGCATTTGGAAAAATTTAGAAATGACAAATATTATAGCACATGCACTCGATCCTATACCCAAAGCAAATGGTACACGATTCATGATGTCTCACATAAAGACATGATTCTAGACCAGTCTTTTGCTACAATATTTTTATTTGCCATGTTTTCAAAATTTGACTATGAAGAGGGATGCCGTAATCATAATCGAATTTTGAGAACGCAATATAAATATATAGAATTTCCTTAAGTTGAACCAATCCAACATGAAATTCATATATATATTCTTGACTAAGGATGATTAAGGTCTCAATCTAAGCCTTTAGAACTGAAATGAAGTATATCCTCTCCCTTAATTATAGCAAAACAACTTTTTCAATCCCTGCAGCCTCACGAATTGAAACTTTTGTTTTCTATAATTAACATTGCTAACTTGCAACACTAACAATAATTATCATGCTCCCACTAACATGATGATTATTAGCATAACACTTATGCTCCCACTAGCTTTGACATGTACTCAGAAATCAGCTGGACTTCTAGAAATCAATACTTTATTGACTTTCTTACCAAAGTTTAGATTTCTGATACGAGATGCTTTGATAAAACTTTATCAAAATCATACACCTTTCCTTAGATAGCATGCATGTGTGTCTAAATAATTTCAGAAATATGAAAAGGGATGCCGTAATCATAGTCTCAATTGTTTAGACCTTTTGCCATCTGCTTCAAATCTACTTGGTGGAAGTGTTTCCTCACCATCATTTTCATGAATCGGAGAGAAACCTTATGATCCTTAGATTTTATGGTGTATGTGTTCTTATCCGTGTGAATCATCAAAACCATAGTCACAAGACAAGGATAATGACAAATCCAAACTCATATGGACTGAACTTATGCAATATTAACTTCTTGCCACCTGGCAGTACAGGGCTTGCCATTGCTTCCAAGTTGTTATGCAACCAATTGAGAACTTTCAGAACTCCTATGCAAAGCCAACTTTAACTGGAATGGGCACGGAATATGTCAACACGATAGGTTATAAACCTCAAGTCGTGTGCTAGTGAAGAACCTCAGGTTTTATTCTTGATTAGTTCTTGAAATTCTTTTTAGGATCTTTAAGACTCCCACTATCATCTTGACATATAAGACTATCTTGCTAAATATTCAAGAGATAGTGCGGATTCTTTATCAAGACAAACACTTCACACAATTGGCCTTAGTTGGTCTTTGTTTTATCCAAAACATCACAACTTACCAATTTCAAATGTACAAAAGTAGATAACCTTTTACTCTTACATTTGACAAGTGTTTTAAACCTTTCTTTAAGATATGTCACTCAAGTTACAATCTTGGAGTATGACTCTAAGAATTGTTTTGGAATGAAGTATGACTCATCTTCCTGATCTAACCATTTCAACAATTTATGACTCCTCTTCTTAGTCATAAGAATGCACTAAGATGACCTTTAGAGGACTAATTGTGATATGATTTCTAAATCATTAAGATGATCACAAACATGATACTAAAGTACTCTCCCATCTTTTCAGATTTGAGAAACTTTTATCTTTCTGCCTAATTTGATTCTTCCCATTCGTTCTGCCATACATTGAGACTTTTCCAATGTTTCAGAATTATACTTAAACTTGTAAGTATAACCATATTTACTAAACTTTTGTAAATCAAATAGTCTTAACGAGCTTTATGGTGGACATGACCAGTGCACAAGAATGTGTACTCGATCCCTTTAGTCCTTCACTTGACTCACACATCCATGTGAACAAGTAATTAGTCTTGATTTTCCAATGCTTGAAAGTTCTCATTCATCATACTATTCAACTTGCATGATTCCAAGTTTCGGTCCAATTGAAACTTGGGTGATGAGGAACTTTCCTGATTTGGTAAATTTAGACACTACCACACATGAAAGAATCAAATCCATTTTCCAATATTGCTGTCAGTGGAATCATATAAGCAACAATTTTCCACAAATGTCATTGTAAGGATACTTCAAATAAATAAAATTAAACAATTTTCTTTTATTTTAAAACTTTGCGGAAAAACTTATCCTTACAATCCACATGGAAAATTGTTGTTATCTATTCCTTAGCAATATATCATAACTTCTTAAGCAACTGCTCAAAATTCTGATGCGATCAAAATCCACCTTCGCGATCAGAATCAGCATATACTTCCTTTAAGATTTCTCTCTATTCTTTGATTCTTAAAACATCAACATGTGACCCAGTCACATCATGTAATGAGGATCTCAGAATAGAACTTAACAGAGTTAGATAATGGGCTCTACCTGATGTAGAGTCAAACTTATTGACTTTAACATCCTTAGGTAAATTTGGCAGCTTTGCAATCAACGCCCCTTCCTTTGGCAAAATAAACATATGGACCCTTTGGTAATAGGACTATCTCAGACTTAGCCTTTCTCTTTACCATTTGGTTAACCGGGTTGACTATGGCCAATCCCTTTCCATTAGGAAGAGAATGCTTTTTCTGGATTTCCAGTGTCACCATTGTCACTGTCCATAAATTTTTTGGGAAGTTGATCTTCTAATCAAATTTGCTTTACTATCGTTCCAAATCATTGCTGATTCAGCAGCACCAAGCAAATAGATATGATCATTAAGGTTCATGTCATAGTCTGTTTCATAGTAGTCCCAAAGGAACTCACTATGTGACTTAGAAAGTGATTGAACATCCACCTTTCTCAAGACTTTGACACCCAACTCTCCCGACTTGTCAATATGTGACTTCATCTCTAAGATGTGATCACACATAGACCTTGCTTGCCATTAGGGCTTGAGTGACCTTGAACTTGTAGGTTAGGGAGAATAATTGGAGGAGGTGGAGGAAGTGAAGTTCCAAGAGATTTGGGAGGATCATAGATGTCTGAACCATACATCTTTTTGGGAGATATTCAAGATAGTTGATCTAAAGTCCTTAATATCACACCCAATATGAAATATTAAGGCTAGGACCCAGCAAACTATTTTATAACCTGGAAGAGGGATGTCGTAATCCAAGCTATAAAATATTTGAAGGTAGGTGAATGACGATTCACCAATTTCCACCAAGATAAACGAAATGTATTATTAGGTTTTAATTGGTTTTGAAACTCCTAGATTCTTTTGAGATTCATTGAATTTTTCAAAGGCATGTTTCAATCTCGAGTGTGCCCTTCAGGTTTTGTGAATGGGATGCCGAGGATCACAAAACAAGGTGTGAATAACCATGCAAATATACTTGGTACCCTTAATATTTACCCCTCAATCGATGTGTCGGTTAACCACACACGCTCCACCGATACTATGATAAACATTAAGTTACCCTTTGCCTACCTTGTTAAATCAAGCTAGTGTGCCGGTTAACCACACACGCTCCACTAACTGACTTAAGCAAAGTGCAAAGTGTAAAGTGTAATTTCATGGGTTAGCACCAAATTCACATTTTCCTAAGTAACTAAGATTGGGTATTATTAAGAGTTTAGTTACTTAGTATTTATCATTAATACTTTTAATGAAGGGAGAATTATAGTCCTTGTCCTACCCGTTCGGCTAACGACCCTCCACCGGTCAAGGAAGCGGTGAGTGAGAGTGGACACCCATTAAACTGTCATTTTATAGGCAGTAACCTTATACCCCCTTTATTAACCGGCTTCGTGAATGAGGCCTACTAATGGTAAGACGACTTGCTCTTATACATATAATATATTAAACTTTTAATATTATAATAGTATAAGGGTGTATTTCAGACATTTAAAATACTTGGTGGTTTAATCTATTAATTAAACTAGAGTTTTAATTTAATTAAACTCAAACCATATATTTATGGATTAATAATACTCTTTTAATTAAACGCTTTAATTAACTATTAATAAAGTCCATAAGAGTTAATTTGAACTATTCAACAAAACATCATAATTCCAATTATTAAACTCAAAATTAAAACCATTTAATTAATTGTTTAAGTTATGCACCCAAGAGTTTTAGAATTCAATTCTTTTTTTCATAAAAAACTTTTCTCAAATTCCAAAACTTGAGGGCAAGTTTTGTAATTCTTGAAAACCTTTGGATTCCATAACTTATGGAATTAATGGTGTTTTATGATGAAACTTTCCATGTTCCATAACTTAAGAACAAGTTATGGAATTCTTTAAAACATTAACACCAAATTTTGTAACTCCATAAAAACTTTGAATCAAATTTTTTTTTAAACAAAAACTTTCATATCCATAACTTATGGAAGTTTCAAAAACTCTTAAGATCACAACTTTAAAAAAAAAACTTTTGAGCTCCAAAATTTTATGACAAAATATGTAACTCCTTAAAACATTTAGATCAAACTTTTAAAACTAATAAAATAATCATATCATTTTATCTTTTACTAAATTTGACCTAATTCAACCCATATAACAAATGATTCAAATTTTACAAATAATTCGTTTTTCACAAAACAAGTAATTATCTTAAAATTTGACAAACGTCATGTTTTTTTTTCCTTTTTTCCAACTTGAAAATAAAACATTTGCATCAATATAACAGAAAACAACCCATGACTCTGATACCACTGTTGGGTTTTGAGCATTCTAACACTCCTATGGTATAAATGCAATCCTATAAACCTTGGATCTATGTTTTCTCTATTATACATGCAAATATTAACTATTCCAAGGTTTCATCCTAACTAGCAAATTATGAAGCACCTATACTACAAAGTTCTAGTTAGATGACATAACTTTTGATGTAGCTTGATGTCTTCAAGCTTTAAGAGCTTAGCCCCAATAGTGTGGAAGCCTCAAATGGAATCACAAATCACCAAAACACCTTGGAAGAACTTGAGAGAATATGTATGCACACTAAAATCGGCCCACTCTTATTTTCACACACTTGTGCCAATTTTGTGAGCCAATGACCCCTTTATATATTATGGAGGATTAGGGTTACATCCATGTAAACCCTAATACCCATGACCTTTCATTTACATAGGATCCATGGGTTAAAAGCTCCATGGACCATCCATGAAAGCTTAGCCCAACCTAAATGAACCTGGCCCATTCCATATATATAAGAGTCCATATTTAATTAGTTCTTTTTGATCACTTAATTAATTCTAAATTAATTCTTGATCAATACTAATTAAATAATATGATTCCATATTAATATATTAGAACTTATAATATATTAATATAAATCATAAATATACTATTCTCAAAAGACTATCCATATAAATTGTGCCGGTGAAGTGCAACCCAAATGGACCATGCCGGGTCGGGTCAAGTATATACCAAATATAGTTATGGACTTAGACATTAATCCAACAGTTATGGCCTTTTAAGCCTCAAAAGGCAATGCATAGAAGAAAAGGCAGAGACTTTATGTGTCCTTCTCGTGTATAAGGCCTAGATCTATGTTGTTATGTCTTGGATTAGAGTAATAAGAGTTTTTGGACATAGAGTTATGTCTTAAGGAGCTAGGGTTTTAGCTTAACCCATTAAGAAGGATTAGGAGTGGGTAAAGTTGGAAACTTTACCCTTATGAGGTCATCTTCAGCATGTAGACGAAGTTTTGGGGTTTGGATCTGAAGTGTAAGGGCTTAATCTGTTAAGATGGCCAATCAGACCGAGGGACTCGGCGAGTCCAGGGAGGGACTCGACGAGTCTAAGAGAATTGTCCTATTTTTTTGTTATGCTGGAACTCGGCGAGGTTAAGGGCTGACTCGACGAGTTGGCTCGATTAATCGCGACCTTAAGTAGCCAGTGAACTCGGCGAGTTAGGGGTTGACTCGACGAGGTGGATCGCGATTTCAGGATTTTGACTTATTGGACTCGACGAGTTGAAGGAGCAACTCGGCGAGTTTGGTCAACTCGGAGCGTTGACTTTGACTGTTGACCTTAACCAATTTTGACCTGGTTTGTCTTTTAAGGGTTTTGTGGTCTTAGTGATATTTTGGGTATTGATAGCTCGGGGAGTCGAGAGACCATCCGTTCGGGGACCTGCCAGCCAGCAACGAGGGGTCATTCACAGGATTCTACAGTCAGCTTGTGAGGTGAGCTTTCTCCAGTAGGCACGAGTCTAAGGCACGAATGTCGACCTGTTTATGTATGATTAGTGTATACCGGATTTAGATCCGATGTCGGGGTTAGCCCGATGCCGTTTATATGTTCTGGATTTCAGTTCGATAGCGGGCGAGGCCCGAGGAAGGATTATATGTATGTTTTCCGAGCTACGGTTCGATGCCGGGTGGTACCCAAGGCAGTAGTGTATGTTTAGTTATACTTGTTGTCTTTGTGATACTTTTATGTGCTTGGTAGGGAGATGAGTATGGGCGGGGCCCGTATCTCATCACTAGCTGAGTGTGGACGGGGTTCCATATCTGATTAGTAGCAGAATAGGGGTGGGGCCAGAGATTGGCGGGGCCTTGAGACTAGCAGTTATAGTATATCAATTGTATTAGTATGCTTATATGTTATTGTTGTATGTGCGTAGCGGGCGGGGCCCGAAGACAGGCGGGGCCTGGTAGAAACAGATCTATATACCGAGTGGGGCTCGATGCCAGGCGGGGCCTGATGCCAGATTCGTCCGATGTCGGGCTAGGCCCATGGTTTGCAGTATGTGATTATGTGTATGGTATGTCATAGATTGGGGAACTCACTAAGCTTCGTGCTTACAGATTTTAGTTTTAGTTTCAGGTACTTCCGGTAGCGGAGGGAAGAGCTCGAGATGACTGCATGGCACACACCAAGAAGTTTTAGCCCGGGATGTTTACTCTGATAAAAAGAACATGTTATGAGATGGTACTCTGATTTGATATAACGACTTATGTTTATGATTGAGAATTATGGTTCTTATTAATGTTTTAAATGAAATTTTCGGACCGTATTTTTGGGACGTTTCAAGTTGGTATCAGAGCCTTGGTTTGAGGGATTTGGGCATACTCTCGAGTGTGTCTGAACTCAAACTGAGGACTTGGTATGAAAATTTTCAAAAGAAAATCATTTTTATAAAAGCAAGCTTTGAAAAAAAGAGAGTTTTGAAAAGAGAAAAGAAATTTGAAAAAGAAGAAAAGGGTGTGGTGCATGCAATCAACCGAGCTCAATTAAGTTCTCCCAAATTACCCATACATGTTTGCTTGGATATTTTATGCTTATGAGAACTGCATGCTAGACTAGGACTAAGGATCTAGGAAGGATGCCTTATGTGCCTGTTATGTGTATCAGCTTTATGAGAATTGCATGCTAGTATAATTCTTGATTAGAGAATAGAACAGTTTGATTGGAACAAGTGGTTAGTTTTTCCCAATGCCCGAATGCTGCTTGCTTTGTGCTATTAGGAGTTCTAGTTATCTTTTACTAACAAGTAAACGAATATGTTAAGTTACATATTGCGAGGACTAAATAATTCCAGAAGGTTAGGTTTAGCTCTATTTCGCAGCTATTGTATGAGTCCAACCGTTGTAGGGTAGAACCTCTCATTCGAAGAATTATCTAGTCTTAGTGATATGTAATAGTATTCGCGAGCTAGTTAGGGGAAGAGAGTAGGGACTTCTTATGCAGCTGATGGTAGAGAATGAGTCGGAGGATACCCTAGGGCAAGCCTAGAATGAGAGTAGTGCTGGGAGCAGTAGTAGTAGTAAGGGACTTGGTGGAGTCGAGGCAATCCTTGAGGAAAATATGGATAGATGTGGAAGGTAGTAGGGGCCCATACTACTGAAATCAGAGGATCTGTACTTGAGTCAAAGAGGGTTGAGACAAAACTGGGGAACTTGTAATGCGTGTGTGATCCCTCGTTAGTGATGAGTATTCTGATGATAGTCATGTTATATTGCAGTATGGTGACACTACGGGGTAGACCAGCGGGCAGTTCAGGTGCCAGGGAGGGATCAGGCTCGGGTTCAAGAGTCGAGCAGCTCGGGGAGCAGATGAGAGAGTTCATATCAGCAGAGATTTCGCGCAGTATATTGGATCAGACTCCTTTGATTTTCGGTACAGTTAAGGAGGGGATTTTTGAGCTTTTGGATAGCCGCCTCGAGGCCTTCGGGGCCGAGATTACTGCGGGCAAGTTAGGGGCTCCTATGGGGCCCAATGTTTATGGATATCTGGGATCCCTCGGTAGGGAGGATCCCGTTATTAGCTCTTGTAATCAGGGATCGGAGGTGGGTTACGCACCTTGTCTCCAGGAGGGTTCACTACATGATTGGATCGCTGTGGAGGTTTCGCGAGCCTTACGCGAGGAGTTACCCGACATTATTGAGCGTGTTACTGATAGGGTAACCGCTAGGTTTCAGGGTTAGACAGCGACTGTTCAGACGGTTTATGGGGCAGTCGGAGTAACTCGGGAGCAAGAGATTGGGTTAGATGTGCAGTTAGGGAAGAGGAAGCGGACTTCTAGTCAAGCACAACTAGCGAAGCAATCGGACGTCGCCATAGCTGACACCAGAGACCTGAGTGGTCGTAGTGGATGTGCAAGGGGTAAAGGGGCACATGAGAATGCTCACAGCAGGTCGCAGTGCGGTAGGTGCGGATGGAAGGGTCACCTCCACCGAGAATGCACATCGAAGGAAGAATTGTGCCTTCGTTGCCATCAGCCGGGTCATTTCAGAGCAAATTTCCCCCGTATAGTGGTTAAGGCAGTTCAGGTTTCTTCGCAGATACTTCGACAGAGAGAGGGGGTTCAAGTTCCAACACCCATGGTTCCGCAGGAAGTCAAGATCGAGCCGCAATAGATTGTTGGAATGTATTTCAAATTCAGCTTCTGTTTATGATTTTATTGTTATGGTACTGCATCGATGTTAGTAAGTGTATCTCAGAATATTATATTTCCTGCTTATGATTAAGTCATATGCCATCTGCAAACCGTAGATGTCAGAGTAGTAGTTCATAGATGTTTCCCTTTTGGGCAGGATCTCAGGATACAGTCACTGTAGCAAGTGTGAGTGGGGCTCGGGAGGTGTTCTGTTAGTCTTCAAGGGTGGTATAGATTTGGTATTGGTTAGTTTGGAGCTCTAGCGGTGGTAAGCTTTGGTTGTCAGAAAATCGACCCTTTAGATGGAGAGAAGGATTGGGAATCCTTTCCAAGCTGGTAGCTGTACGGATCTAGTTGAATCGAAGTGGGGGAGAACCACCTAGTAGTCAAGAACTAAAGTAAGTGCGCAACTTGGATGTGTTCACATCCTTGATGAGAAGGAAAGCAGCCTGGATAGCTGTCTGGATAGAGCAGCGTGGAAGTCGGGAGTTTGGAAAACTTCCCAGCGCGGGATTCATATATCCGCAGTAGTTGATGATTGGTTTTGGAAATCAGGTTGGGGTTTCTCCCGGTAGCTCGCGAGTTAGTCAGGATGTTAGTGTTGGATTAAGTGTCTAAGTTCATAACTATTTCTGGGTTGTACTTGACCCGACCCGACATGGTCCATTTGGGTTGCATGGCATCATGCATTTGGATAAACTAAAATGAGAGAAATAACACTTATGGTGTATTAATATATTATAAGTTCTAATATATTAATAATATTATTTAATTAGTTTTGATCAAGAATTAATCTAGTATTAATTAAGTGATCAAAATATGACTAATTAAATATATGGGTTGATTATGTAAATCATCCATAACTTGTATAGTGGGCTAAAGGCTCCATGGATTATCTAGTTTGGGCTAAGGTCCATAGGATGCTCCATGGATGGGAGTTACAAACCCATGGGTCATGGAAATGAAGAGTCATGTTATATTAGGGTTTACATGGTGTAACCCTAATTGTAACACACTATATAAAGGATATGAAGCTCACCAAAATCGGCACTAGAGGCACTAGAGTGATAAGACAGGGCTAGCCGATTTTCTAAGTGTGTATAATTTCTCTCAAGATTTTTCCAAAAGCATTTGGTGTTGTGTGTGACATTTGAGGCATCACACTTGGGGTGCTAGGCTCATAAGGTTTTCAAGGAATCTAATAACTACAAGGTATGTATTTCTAGCTATCTCTTATGATTAAAAAGTTCCCCATGTATGCTAGATAGGATTAAGAACCTTGGAAATCAAATTTTGCATGTATTTTAGACAAACATAGATCCAAGGTTTATAGGGTTGCATGTACACCTTAGGAGTGTTAGAGTGCTCAAAACCCAAAAGTGGTATCAGAGACTGGTTTGTTTGTTGATACTTGATGCAAAATAGTGAAAAAAGTCGAAATTCTTACTGTCTGCACAGGGAACTCGCCGAGTCCATGGGGGGACTCGACAAGTCCATGCCTATATTCAACCAACTTGGCGAGTCAGTTCTTGCACTCGACGAGTTGGTCAGGCAGAGTGCAGATTTTCGACTTTTACTACTGGAAATGGACTAGAAACATTACCCTAAACTGTTTTGGTCCTATAAAACTTGTTTTAGGTGGGGTAATGGTCATGCTAATCCATTTTCAATAGCTATTATCAAAATTTCAAGTTTTATATGATTAATTTTATGAGTCTTGAAATAGATGATATGCATGTTCATGAACTTATAAGTTTAGAAGATCATAGGAATTATTTGTAACTTACTTGTTAGTTTAATTCTTGATCATTATGTGTTTTAATGGGATCCATAATTTATCCTCAAGTTATGGATTACCAAAAGTCATTCTTTTAAAGTTCATTAAAGAAACACATAGGTTACATAAAATGAAAAGTCACTCATTTTAATAAACCATTTAACTCATAGGTTATGAAAGATGAAAAGTTTTGAAAGTTACAAAATTGCCCTCAAGTTTTGGAACATGTAAAGTCACATTAAAAACCTTAGTTCCAATCCCTAGAATTTTAAAAAAGTTAAAATTCAACCCTTATAATTTATAATATTATAAGTTAATAATATATATATATATATATATATATATATATATATATATATATATATATATATATATATATATATATATATATATATATATATGTATAAGAGCAAGTAAGTCTTACTGTTAGTAGGCCTCATTCACGAAGCCGGTCTATAAGGGAGGTATAAGGTTGCTGCCTATAAAATGGCAGCTTAATGGGTGTCCACTCTCACCCACCGCTTCCTTGATCGGTGGATGGTCGTTAGCCGAACGGGTAGGACAAGGACTAGAATTCTCCCCTCATTAAAAGTATTAATGATGAATATAAAGTAACTAAATGTTTTATAATTCCCAATCTTAGTTACTTTAGGAAAAAGTGAATAAGGTGCTAACCCATGAAATTACACTTTGCACTTTGCTTAAGTCGGTTAGTGGAGCGTGTGTGGTTAACCGGCACACTAACTTGAACTTAACAAGGTAGGAAAGGGGTGACTTAAGGTTTCTCATAGGTCGGTGGAGCGCGTGTGGTTAACCGACACATCGATTAAGTGAAAAACATTAAGGGTACCAAGTAATTTGCATGGTTACTTCACACCTTGTTTTGTGATCCTCGGCATCCCAGTCACAAAACATGAAGGGCACACTCGAGATTGAAACATGCCATTGAAAGTTCAGTGAATCTCAAAAGATCTAGGAGTTTCAAATCCAATTAAAACTTAATAATTTATTTCGTTTTTCATGGTGGAAATTGGTGAATCGTCATTCACCTACCTTCAAATATTTTATAGCTTGGATTACGGCATCCCTCTTCCAAGTTATAAAATATTGTGTTGCGTCCTAGCCTTAATATTTCATATTGGGTGTTATATTAAGGACTTAAAATCAACTAACTTGAATATCTCCCATTGTAGATGTCTGGTTTAGACAACTGTGATCTTCCCAAATCTCATGGAAACCATATTTATCTACCTCTACCTCCTCCATTTATTCTCCCTGGCCCACAAGCCCAAAGACTTGAGAGGTTCAAGGTCACTCAAGCCCTACTAGAAATGAAACATAAAGATGGAAGACCTGTGTGCACTCATGTCTTAAGAATGAAGTCACACATTGACATGTTGAGAATGTTGGGTGCTGTTATTTCAAGGAAGTTTGCTATTGACTGGGTTCTTCAGTCACTTCCTGAGTCGTATAGTGAGTTTATTAAAGACTACTATATGACAGATCACGACATGACCCTAATAGATCTTTCTTATTTGCTTGTTGCTGCTGAATCAGCAATGATTTGGCGCAAAAGTCAAGCAAATATGGGTGGAAGGTTTATTTCTCAAAATTCCATGGACATTGACAATGGTAACATTGGAAGTCTAGAAAAGCTTTCTCTTCCCAATAGAAAGGGATCGTCCTTGGTCAACCCGGTTGACCAAAAGGTAAAGGGAAAAAGCTAAGTCTGTGATAGTCCCATGTACACATGGGTGTGCAGCCGCACACCCCTCCCTGGCAGCACACTCACGTGTATAAGGTTAGGACTCAACCTTCATTCATCTCTTTTCACCCTCCTCAGTCAAGAAAACGAGTTTTCTCTCAACTAGCATCCGAATTTCAACCTAGATCCTCAAGAATGTAAGTGTTCTTCCTTTGATTTGTTGTTAATCTTCATAAACTAGAAACAGCCTTTGATTTCATCCATTTGAAATCATGTTTTGGCTAGATCTTCAAATCTTCATCCATTTCACCACGAACACCAAGAACACACACTTGTTCTTGGTGATTTTGAGCTTTCTCGAGCCTCCGGATCGTAAGTACTCTTCCCTTATGCGTGAACCTTGTTAAGAACACTAGATTAAGTCCTTAGAAATGCCCAGAACTCAAGAACACATGGTGTGTGCGGCCGCACACACTCATGTGGCCGTACACCCCTCAAAAACCCTCAAAACACCCCTAAAGGCTTCCATATTGTGAGTACCATTCCCGAAGCTTGTTACTTACTAGATATGAGCCTTAGAAAACGTCCAAACCAAGTTCATCAAGGAGTGTGCGGCCGCACACACTCCATATGGCCGTACACCCCTTCGTTTAGTGCTTAAGGGCCTCCAAAGTGTCTTTCCAGCTTCAACACTTGATGAGAATTAGTCCTATAAGCCTCCCTACCCATTGGAAAATGTTTTGTGCACTCTTTACCATGAGTGTGCGGCCGCACACTCCCAGGCCTCACACCCATGGCCGCACACTCACTCAAGTGGCCGTACACTCCCTTAAATTGAATCACATGTGATTCCAACACTTGGTCAAAGTGTTTCCTAGTCCCGTAAGGTGTTTCCTTGCATTTGGTTGCTTCTAAACACTATATTTATGTCAATATATGCCATTATATGTCATTGAGGACTCGTTAAGTCTCGGGACTTCATTCGTGGAACTTCTCATCCTTACACACATATTCGCTTGAATCACCCACATAAGGTGAGTTCATACCCCGTAATGAATCTTTTAAAATGTTTTAAATGTTTTAAGGGGGGGGGGGAATACAAGTTGAACACAATGATAATTGTGTAATTGTTTGTTATAAACATTTTAAAGGATTCCTTATGTCATTTATAAGTAGTCAAAACATTTCAAAAACTCTTTTAAAGTTATGTTACATTATAGCTTACCAAAACTCCATTTTTAAAGTACAAGCATAACTTAGTAGAAAAATGAGTCTTTTCAACAACAGTTCAAGTAAATTACTAGTAAACTATAAGGGGTATAGTTTAGGGATTCAGTTCATACTATAACTTGAAGATACTAAGATGCTAGATACTAGAGAATACTAAGATACTATAACAAGAGAAGATACTAAGATACTATAACGAGAACATACTAAGATACTATAACAGAACGAACATATAGTAAGATGCTGCAGCGTGGGACAACTACAGGATCCAAAAATACCAATGAATCACTAACTCAATGTTCTAGGCAATTAGTGATAGTTATATTGGGTATACGGATCAAATAACTTTAATGTGAATTTACACGGCCTAGCAATTGATTTGCGAAAGTCGTGTTTGGTTCCCAGAATCTCTTGCAGGGAGAGCGTATAGTATGGGTACTAGCTTTCTCATTATGACCTTAATAAAACAAACATGTTTTAAGGTAATCAGTACGTCAAGATGTCAATTTAAAAGACAACTGTGTACTTATATTTTTCCAAATACTTTCATTTTGTGACAGTTCCACTTGAAAGTTAATACAAACTATTTTCGAGTCAAAATTGTTATAAAGTAGGGAAAAACTTACATTTTACAACTGACACACAGAACAGTCGAGTCTAGTACATTCAGTAGAAGGGGGCCTATAATGCTAACTTTATGATTCCTTAGTGTACGCATTCAGGGATATATATTAATCGGATCTGACAGGTAGTAGGATGTGTGCTTTCCGCTTCATTTCCTGTTCCTTGTTTTGGTTGTGGGCTTAGAGCATATACACCCAGCCTACTATCTATCTGATCTTAGATATATATATATATATATATATATATATATATATATGTTTCCGTATACACCAAGTAATCATAAGGGGTACCAGGTATGGGCCAGGTCATAGGACACTAATTCAATGCACAGTTTTCTAGTACAAAACATACTTTTCAGGTAAAGAACTTTTGATATACAAAACTAGAAACTTAC
The DNA here is from genome assembly GCF_052849685.1 of Lactuca virosa. Classification (NCBI taxonomy): domain Eukaryota; kingdom Viridiplantae; phylum Streptophyta; class Magnoliopsida; order Asterales; family Asteraceae; genus Lactuca; species Lactuca virosa. The sequence goes on from NC_136429.1 coordinate 525,499,309, forward strand.
CAGTAAAGGGTTTAATCCATTTTATTAAACCAGTGTAACTTAAAGGACCTTAGGTGGTTAATCCTATAATAACTTAGTTTATACATCAGAGTTATATATAATTAATATCCGATAGATAGTTAGATGTGTGCTTTCCGCTTCATTTCCTGTTCCTTGTTTGGTTGTGGGCTTAGGGCAGATTCACACAATTAACTATCTGTTCGATATTAGATTATATATAGCTAGTATAAACTAAGTGATTATAGAAGGTACTACTTTGGTTACCATTTTATTATAAGAAATAAGGGTTTTCTTAAAGGATCTTTTCATCAAATATAAAGGAACTATTACAGTTAACTCCGTGAGTACCGAGTGAATACGCCAGGGTTATATACAACAATGATCTAACAAACAATGGGATGTGTGCCTTCCGCCTCATTTCCTGTTCCTTGTTTGGTTGTGGGCTTAGGGCAGATACACACAATCGATTGTTTGTTTACTCTGAGTTTTATATAACTTGTATCCATTTAATACTCATAGAAAGGACTGTTGAGTCATTTTTACTTATCTTTCATCAAAGCAGGAAATATAGGATTTTCTAGAGGAACAGGCGAACTTTTCTAAATAGAAATTACTACAACTTACTACAACTTTCTACAACTTTCTTACTACTAACTTACATCACTAAAATCTTATGAATTCACCAGCTTAAATGTTGATCTACTCTTTCAAAATAACTTGTATTCTCAGGAGACCAGTAGACAGGTACGCGCACTGGGATTCCGAAGATGGAGCAGAATATCTTCATGTCTTTTTGTTATTTGTTGTGTATTATATATTATGTGAATCGCATACTTTGTAAACACTTTCTTCCTAAATGAAATGGTTGTTTATTACTTGCTTACTATGATGCATGTCTTGTGATACTAAACATGACGTCCACCGCCCTAGAACGTTTCTGCCGTTCCAGTTTTTAGGTGTGACAACTTTAGTATCATGTTTAGTGATCATCTTAATGATTAAGAAACCATATGACAATTGGTTCTCTAAGGACATCTTAGTGCATTCTTATGGCTAAGAGGAGGAATCATGAATTGTTGAAGTGGTTAAATCAAGAAGATGAGTCACACTTCGCTCCAAAACAAGTCTTAGAGTCATACTCCAAGATTATAACTTGAGTGACATATCTTAAAGAAAGGTTTATAACACTTGTCAAATGTAAGAGTAAAAGTGTCCTACTCTTGTACATTTAAAATTGGTAAGTTGTGATGTTTTGGATAAAACAAAGACCAACTTAGGCAAATTGTGTGAAGTGTTTGTCTTGATAAAGAATCCACATTATCTCTTAAATATTGGTCAAGATAGTCTTATATGTCAAGAGGACAGTGGGAGTCTTAAAGATCTTGGAAAAACTTCATGTTCTAATCAAGAAGAAAAAACCTATAGTTTATCACTAGCACACGACTTGAGGTTTATAACTTATCGTGTTGACATATTCCTATTTTTGTGCCCACTCCAGTTAAAGTTGGCTTTGCATATGAGTTCTGAGAGTTCTCAATTGTTTGCATAACAACTTGGAAGCAATGGCAGACCCTTGTGCTGCCAGGTGGCAAGAATTTAAGACCGCACAAGTTCAATCCATAAGAGTTTGATTTGTCACTAACCTTGTCTTGTGATTATGGTTTTGACAAATTCACATGGATAGGAACACATACACCAGAAAAACTAAGTGTCATAAGGTTTCTCTCCGATTCATGAAAATGATGGTGAGGAAACGCTTTCACTAAGTAGATTTTAAGTAGATAGCAATTGTGATATTTGCATTTTCAAAGTCGTTAGTGGAGCGTGTGTGGTTAACCGGCACACTAACATGGACTTGTGAGAAATGACAAAGGTCTAAAAAATTGAGACTATGATTAAGGCATCCCTTTTCATAGTTCTGAAATTGTTTAGACACACATGTGTGCTATCTAAGGAAAGGTGTATGATTCTGTTAAAGTTTTATCAAAGCATCTCGTATCAGAAATATGAACTTTGGTAAGAAAGTAAATTAAGTATTGATTTCTAGAAGTCCAGCTAATTTCTGATTACATGTCAAAGCTAGTGGGAGCATAAGTTTTATGCTAATAATCATCATGCAATAAGTGTTGCAATTTAGCAATGTTAATTATAGAAAACAAAAGGTTTCAATTGGGAAAAGTTGTTTTGCTATAATTAAGGGAGAGGAAATTATACTTCATTTCAATTCTAAAAAGCTTAGATTGAGGTTTTAATCATCTTTAGTCAAGGATATATATATGAATTTCATGTTGGAATGTCTCAACATAAGGAAATTCTATATATGGGTCTATTATTTGCGTTCTAAAATTCGATTATGATTACGGCATCCCTTTTAATAATCTGAATTATGAGAACTTCGCAAATATAAATAGAAATATTATAGTAAAAGACTGGTCTAGTATCATCTCTTTATGAATCGTGTCCCATATGCTTCGGATATAGGATCGATTGCATGTGCTATAATATTCATCTGGTCTAAATTTTTCCAAAAATGCCTAGAGCATTAAAAGGGGAAAGTACTAGAACTAGATATGACTAATTTGATTAAGCAACTATTGAGGACAATCTAAGGTTTACCAAAGATTGGTTGCTCAGGGACAGTTGAGAAGTATAATGTTAATTTTCGAAGGACCACATTGACATATTCTGAAAGGAGGCAACTCTTGTTCAGGAGTAATAGTCAAAAGGGGAATATGGAAATATTCCCATAGGTGGAAGTTATTCATTAAATCTGTGTAAGATTAGGAAACTTAATGCAAGAAGAATGTTCAAAGTAATGAACTTTGAATTGAGACTTCGTTTCCATGGAGTTGATCTCTATTGGAATACTCTGTAATGTCTGTTGACAAGTCTTTGTGACTTTGTGCATAATCATTACAAGAGGTCCAATGCATATAAGTTTAGAATCTAACAGATTTAAGTAAATGGCAGGAATCTGGGATTCGTGCATTTGCGGTAAGGATTTGGGATTGTGAAATGAGTATCATTGGAATTAATGTTCAGTCGATCTATTTCACAAGGTAAATATCATAGACAAACTTAGTGTGCATACTTGGTATATGGCATGACTAATGTTTAGACAAACATAGTGTGCAAAGTTAGTGTGCATACTTGGTGGATTAGGTGTCTAAGTTCATAACTATTTCTGGGTTGTACTTGACCCGACCCGGCATGGTCCATTTGGGTTGCATGGCATCATGCATTTAGATAAATTAAAATGTGATAAATAACACTTATGGTGTATTAATATATTATAAGTTCTAATATATTAATAATATTATTTAATTAGTTTTGATCAAGAATTAATCTAGTATTAATTAAGTGATCAAAAGATGACTAATTAAATATATGGGTTGATTATGTAAATCATCCATAACTTGTATAGTGGGCTAAAGGCTCCATGGATTATCTAGTTGGGCTAAGGTCCATAGGATGCTCCATGGGAGTTACAAACCCATGGTTCATGGAAATGAAGAGCCATGTTACATTAGGGTTTACATGGTGTAACCCTAATTGTAACACACTATATAAAGGATATGAAGCTCACCAAAATCGGCACTAGAGGCACTAGAGGCACTAGAGAGATAAGAGAGGGCTAGCCGATTTTCTAAGTGTGTATCATTTCTCTCAAGTTTGTTCCAAAAGCATTTGGTGTTGTGTGAGACATTTAAGGCATCAAACTTGGGGTGCTAGGCTCACAAGGTTTTCAAGGAATCCAATAACTATAAGGTATGTATTTCTAGCTATCTCTTATGATTAAAAAGTTCCCCATGTATGCTAGATAGTATTAAGAACCTTGGAAATCAATTTTTGCATGTATTTTAGACAAACATAGATCCAAGGTTTATAGGGTTGCATGTACACCTTAGGAGTGTTAGAATGCTCAAAACCCAACAGTTAGACTATGGAGCGCATGTTGTTGGATGTTCTCTGGCTGGTAGCCATCAGCTAGACAGTGTGAGAAGGTGTGTAAGACTGTAGTATAGCCGTATCATTCATTATCAGTTTAGTTAGAGGAGTGTGGGCGGGGGCCCGTATCTGCTAGTTAGCATGATAGAGATCGAGAAAGGATAGTTCGTTGAGTTTCAGGATGGAGTTACTGTTGGATTAATGTCTAAGTCCATAACTATAATTGGTAAGACTTGACCCGACCCGGCATGGTCCATTTGGGTTGCATGGCATCATGCATTTGGATAGACTATAATGAGAGAAATAACACTTAAGGTTGGTTAATATATTATAAGTTCTAATATATTAATAAGGTTATTTAATTAGTATTGATCAAGAATTAATTTGGAATTAATTAAGTGATCAAAAGGAGACTAATTAAATATATGGGTTGATTGTGTAAATCATTCATTCTTATATATGTGGGCTTGTGATCCAAGATTCCTTATGTTGGACTAAGTCCATGGGGTGACCCATGGATACTCCATGTAGGTTAAAATCCATGGAGCATAAGGAATGGGTAAAGTTATGAGTTACATGGTGTAACCCTAATAGCCACCATATAAAAGAATCCCATGGCTCAAGAAATCGTGGACTAATGTGTGAGTGTGAGGGCTAGACGATTTCAAAGAGTGTTCAAGTTTCTCTCAAGTTATTCCAAGTGTATTTGGTGTTGTGTGAACCATTTGAGGTGTCACACTTGGGGCACTAGGCACTCAAGCTTCATGAAGACATTCTACATCAAAGAGGTATGTATTCTATCTTGTTATATTTATTATTTTGTATGCTAGATTAGGATAATACCTTGGATGTTCATAATTGTATGTATAATAGAGAAAACATAGATCCAAGGTATCTAGGGTTGCATGTACACTTAGGAGTGTTAGAATGCTCATCACCCAACAGTGGTATCAGAGCCTAGGCTTGTTTTCTTGTTATACTTGCAAAAGTAGCTGAATAATCGAGTTGGATGCATATATTCGAGTGTTTTGGCTGGAATTGGACTAGGAACATTACCCTAAGATGTTTTTGGACTTATAAACTTGTTTTTGATGTGGTAATGTTCATGCTAATCCAATTTCTAAGATAATTGTCATAATTTCAAGATTTGTATTAGTTTGTATGTTCATGCTAATTTCTTGAAGATTGATGATTTGAATTATCTTGTTCTTATGAGGTTCTTAGATTAATAGAAAAGTTGTGTGAAATAGTTGTTTTCAATCCATTTTAATCTAAGAGTTGATTCCAAAGTGTGTTTTTGTAACTTGTCCTCAAGTTATGGAGGTTCAAGAGTCTCTTCATTAAATTAAAAAAAAAGTGTAACCTTAATTAGTTCCATAAGTTACAATAAAAAAAAGTTATTTTTTTTATTAATTAGTTTAAAGTCTTCCATAACTTGTCCTTAAGTTATGGAACTTGAAGAGTTTTTTTTTTTTTAATTAAAACTACTTTAAACTCATAAGTTATGGACTTAATTAGTTTTGAATAGTTTCAAAACTTACCCTCAAGTTTTGGAATTTGAAAAGTTTTCACTTATGAATACTTTAATTCCAAGTTAGCCCTTAGAATTTTAAAAGTTAAAATTCAACCCTTATACTTTATAATATTATAAGTTAATAATATTTATATATATGTATAAGAGTAAAGTCAGTCTTACCGTTAGTAGGCCTCATTCACGAAGCCGGTCTATAAGGGGGGTATAAGGTTACTGCCTATAAAATGGCAGTTTAATGGGTTTCCACTCTCACCCACCGCTTCCTTGACTGGTGGAGGGTCGTTAGCCGAACGGGTAGGACAAGGACTATAATTCTCCTTTCATTAAAAGTATTAATGATAAATACTAAGTAACTAAACTCTTATTAATACCCAATCTTAGTTACTTAGGAAAATGTGAATTTGGTGCTAACCCATGAAATTACACTATGCACTTTGCTTAAGTCGTTAGTGGAGCGTGTGTGGTTAACCGGCACACTAACCTGGACTTAACAAGGCAGGCAAAGGGTAACTTAATATTTATAATAGTATCGGTGGAGCGTGTGTGGTTAACCGGCACACTGGTTAAGGGGTAAATATTAAGGTTACCAAGTATATTTGCATGGTTATTCACACCTTGTTTTGTGATCCTCGGCATCCCAGTCACAAAACCTGAAGGGCACACTCAGCTTGAAACATGCCTTTGAACAGTTCAATGAATCTCAAAGATCTAGGACTTTCAAATCCAATTAAAACCTAATAAATTATTTCATTTTTCATGGTGGAAATTGGTGAATCGTCATTCACCTACCTTCAAATATTTTATAGCTTGGATTACGGCATCCCTCTTCTAAGTTATAAAATAGTTTGTTGGGTCCTAGCCTTAATATTTCATATTGGGTGTCATATTAAGGACTTTAAATCAACTATCTTGAATATCTCCCAAAAAGATGTCTGGTCTAGACATTTATGATCTTCCCAAATCTCTTGAAACAAGCTTTCCTAAATGAAGATGATGTCCCATGGATATCATACTTCTTTCACCTCCTCCAATTATTCTCCCTAACCCACAAGTTCCTAAAAAGTTTAAGGTCACTCAAGCCCTATTGGCAAGGCAAGGTCTAAGTGTGATCACATCTTGGAGATGTAGTCACATATTGACAAGCCGGGAGAGTTGGGTGTCAAAGTCTTGAGAAAGTTGGTGGCTCAACTACTTTCTAAGTCACATAGTGAGTTCTTTTGGGAATCCTATGAAACAGACTAAGACAAGACCCTTAATGATCTTATCTATTTGCTAAGATCAACTTCCTAAAACGCTATGGACATTGACAATGATGCCATTGGATATCCAGTAAAGCTCTCTCTTCCCAATGGAAAGGGATCGGTCATAGTCAATTCGGTTGACCCAATGGTAAAGAGAGAGGCGAAGTCTGAGATAGTCCCATTATCAAGGGTCCATAGGTAACTATTGCCAAAGGAAGGGGCATTGGTTACGAAGCTGCCAAATTTACCTAAGGATGTTAAAGTCAATAAGTTTGGCTCTACTTCAGGTAAAGTCCATTGTCTAACTCTATTAAGTACATGTTGATTCTGATCGCGAAGATGGATTTCAATCGCATGGTTCGGTGATCAGAATTTTGGGCTATTACTTAAGAGTTATGATATTTATATTGCTTAGGAATAGATAACAACAAGGTTTTCATATGGATTGTAAGGATAAGTTTTTCCGCAAAGTTTTAAAATAAAAGAAAAAGGTTTTGATTTTATTTATTTTAAGTATCCTTACAATGGCATTTGTGAAAAGTTGTTGCTTATAAGATTCCATTGATAGCAATATTGGCAAAATGGATTTGATTCTTTCGGTTGTGGTAGTGTCTAATATTACCAAATAAGGAAAGATTCTCAGCACCCAAGGTTCAATTGGATCGAAACTTGGAATCATGCAAGTTGTATAGTATGATGAATGAGAACTTTCAGCTTGGAAAATTAAGACTAATTCCTTATGTGAATAAGGAAGGGACTAAGGGATCGAGTACACATTCTTGTGTACTGGTCAAGTCCACCACAAAAGATCAAGAAGACTATTCGTCATGATTTACTTAAGTTCAGTAAATATGGTTATACTTATAAGTTTAAGTATAAGTCTGTAGCATTGGAGAAGTTTCTATGTGAGACAGAACGAATAAGAAGAATCAAAGTATGGCAGAAAGATAAAAGTTTCTCAAATCTGAAAATATTGGAGAGTATTTTAGTATCATGTTTATGATCATCTTAATGATTAAGATACCATATCACAATTGGTCCTCTAAAGTCATCTTAGTGCATTCTTATGACTAAGAAGAGGAGTCATGAATTGTTGAAATGGTTAAATCAAAAAGATGAGTCATACTTCGTTCCAAAACAATTCTTAGAGTCATACTCCAAGATTGTAACTTGAGTGACATATCTTAAAGAGGGTTTGTTAACACTAGTCAAATGTAAGAGTAAAAGGTTATCTACTCTTGTACATTTGAAATTGGTAAGTTGTGATGTTTTGGATAAAACAGAGACCAACTTAGGCCAATTGTGTAAAGTGTTAGTCTTGATAAAGAATCCGCACTATCTCTTGAATATTTGACAAGGGAGTCTTATATGTCAAGAGGACAGTGGGAGTCTTAAAGCTCTTGAAAGTTTCAAGACTTAATCAAGAATAAAACCTAAAGTCCTTCACTAGCACACGACTTGAGGTTTATAACCTATCGTGTTGAAATTTTTGTGCCTATTCAAGTTGGCTTTGCATAGGAGTTCTGAGAGTTCTCAATTGGTTGCACAACTACTTGGAAGCAATGGCAGGCACCTGAGCTGCCAAATGGCAAGAATTTAAGATTGCACAAGTTTAATCAATATGAGTTTGGATTTGTCACTAACCTTGTCTTGTGATTATGGTTTTGACAAATTCACATGGATAAGAACACATACACTATTAAATCTAAGTGTCATAAGGTTTCTCTCCGATTCATGAAAATGATGGTGAGGAAACACTTTCACTAAGTAGATTTTAGCTAGATAGCAATTGTGATATTTGCATTCTCAAAGTCGTTAGTGGAGCGTGTGTGGTTTACCGGCACACTAACATGGACTTGTGAGAAGTGGCAAAGGTCTAAACAATTGAGACTATGATTACGGCATCCCTTTTCATAGTTCTAAAATTGTTTAGACACACATGTGAGCTATCTAAGAGAGGTGTATGATTTTGATAAAATTTTATCAAAACAATCTAGTATCAGAAATCTGAACTTTGGTAAGAAAGTCAGCTGATTTCTGAGTACATGTCAATGCTAGTGGGAGCATAAGTGTTATGCTAATAATCATCATGTTAGTGGGAGCATGATAATTATGACAAAGGTTGCAAGTTAGCAATGTTAATTATAGAAAACAAAAGTTTCAATTCGTGAGGTTGCAGGGGTTGAAAAAGTTGTTTTGCTATAATTAAGGGAGAGGAAATTATACTTCATTTCAATTCTAAAAGCTTAGATTGAGATTTTAATCATATTTAATCAAGGATATATATATGAATTTCATGTTGGAATGGCTCAACATAAGGAAATTCTATAAAATTCGATTATGATTACGGCATCCCTTTTCATAATCTGAATTTTGAGAACTTGGCAAGTTGAAATGGAAATATTATAGCAAAAGACTGGTTTAGTCTTTATGTGAGACATCATGAATCGTGTCCCATATGCTTCGGATATAGGATCGATTACATGTGCTATATTCATCCTTTCTAAAATTTTCCAAATGGCTGGGGCATTATGAAGGGAGAAGGTCTAGAATTGGATATGGCTAAAATGATTAAGCAATTGTCGAGGACAATCTAAGGTTTACCAAAGATTGGTTGCTCAAGGCCAGTTGGAAGTATAATGTTAATTCTGGAAGGACCATATTGACATAATCTATAAGGAGGCAACTCTTGTTCAGAAGTGATAGTCAAAATGGAATATGGAAATGTTTCAAAGTTAGAAATTATTCAATCTGTGTAAGATTAGGAAACTTAATGAAAGAAGGATGTTTCCAAGGAGCTGATCTCCTTTGGAATGCTGTGTAATGATTGTTGTCAAGTCTTTCTGACTTCGTGCATAATCATTAAGAGGATCAATGCATATAAGTTTAGAATCTAACAGATTTCAGTAAATGGCATGAATTTGGAATTCTTGCATTTGCAGTAAGGATTTGGGACTGTGAAAAGAGGATCATTGGAGTGATATTCAATTGATCTATTTTACAAAGTAAAGATCATAGACAAACATAGTATGCATACTTGGTGTATGGCATGACTAGTGTTTAGAAAACATAGTGTACATGCTTGGAGCATGGGACAACTATTGTTTTAAATTCAAGTATAAAGTTGATAAAACCGAAACAATGAATAATGAGTAATCAGTATGGTGATAAATAAAAGTGTTTATTTATATTCATAGGGTTTGATACCATATTTGATTCATTTATTCTTGTGTTTCACTTTGCATGTTTTGACTTCCAGAATAACTAAGTCGCTCTTCCTGAATGATTAAGTTATTCAAACCATCCACAGTCGGTCATATGTTGGAAGTAGATATGAATCAAGACTGTCATGGGTTGGTTTGTAGAGGTCCAAGTTGGTGGACAAAGTGGTGCTACAACACTCATGAGTGCTCATAAGTTCTGAGTATTGGATTAAACCCGCGCTCATTTGAATCACTTCATGGATTTTATCACGAGTGATCATGAGACGATAATATCTTATATTCTTCAAACCTAGAGATATGAGTTGTTACTATGAGTTGGTTATACATTGATTGCATGAAAACGCATTGGTAACTCGATGTTATAAAACGTGCCTTTGTGTATGATTCAACAAGTAGTAGAACAAGCCATATGAGTCAAAGTTTATCCATTCCTTTTACCTTCGGGATAAAAGCGATATATAGGGGCCCCTCGATGATTTAAAGATGATACATGTGAGTGCTTGGCCAAGCCAGGACTGATTTGATTTGTTCAATCAGTCAGTCATCATGAATCGGAAATCGGGAAACAACAAATGGACAGAGAGAATGATTGATAATCCATGTCTCAGTCCATATGATATCTAGAATGGAGGAATATATGATCCCTTATCTAATGGACAAGTCATTGACAAAGGTCAGAGTTCATCGACAAGGTCAGAGTTCGACAGAAGCTTTTGAGAGCTACGACTGCTGATCGGTTCCTGAAGTCATACGCAATAATAGTTTTAGACTTATCCAAGTGGGAGACTGTTGGATTAATGTCTAAGTACATAACTATAATTGGTAAGACTTGACCCGACCCGGCATGGTCCATTTGGGTTGCATGGCATCATGCATTTGGATAGACTATAATGAGAAAAATAACACTTAAGGTTGGTTAATATATTATAAGTTCTAATATATTAATAAGGTTATTTAATTAGTATTGATCAAGAATTAATTTGGAATTAATTAAGTGATCAAAAGGAGACTAATTAAATATATGGGTTTATTGTGTAAATCATTCATTCTTATATGTGTGGGCTTGTGATCCAAGATTCCTTATGTTGGACTAAGTCCATGGGGTGACCCATGGATACTCCATGGAGGTTAAAATCCATGGAGCATAAGGAATGGGTAAAGTTATGAGTTACATGGTGTAACCCTAATAGCCACCATATAAAAGAATCCCATGGCTCAAGAAATCGTTGACTAATGTGTGAGTGTGAGGGCTAGACGATTTCAAGGAGTGTTCAAGTTTCTCTCAAGTTATTCCAAGTGTATTTGGTGTTGTGTGAACCATTTGAGGTGTCACACTTGGGGCACTAGGCACTCAAGCTTCATTAAGACATTCTACATCAAAGAGGTATGTATTCTATCTTGTTATATTTATTATTTTGTATGCTAGATTAGGATAATACCTTGGATGTTCATAATTGTATGTATAATAGAGAAAACATAGATCCAAGGTATTTAGGGTTGCATGTACACTTAGGAGTGTTAGAATGCTCATAACCCAACAGTTGGTCCTGCATAGTTTGGGTGAGACCCATGGGCGAGGCCCGTGTGATTATAGCAGCACAGGTGGGACCTGGTAGAGACCTTAGGGTCAAGATAAGGGATCGAGGATCCCAGGACTTACGGAGCCAAAGTGGCAAGGCAGATAGAGTAGTTTTTGATAGCCGAAGTTTCTTCGGAAGCCGCTGAGAGCAACTGAGAGTTTTAGCTTGGGTTTAGTAACCGGTAGGAGTCCGGTAACCCAGATAAAGGAAGATTAGTTGGGACCAGGATGGTCTCGGTTCAACCGGATAGCGGACAGGAGATAGCAGGATCTTCGGGCAGGGGTAGCGATAAGTGAATTCTTGTTTGGAGCAGTCAGTTGACCGAGAGGTGCGAAGTCGCTCACAGCACGATTAAATAATCTCAGAGTAGAGGGTTTGACTCTGTTGCGCAGCTCTTGTATGAGTCTAACCGTCGCAGGGATGAATCTTTTACTCGAAGGATTATCTGATCCATTTATTGGGTTGGGTGTTTAGCACTAAGGCTTGATAAGAGGAAGCACTCAGTAGTTGGCGATAAGTGAATTCTTGTTTGGAGCAGTCAGTTGACCGAGAGGTGCGAAGTCGCTCACAACACGATTAAATAATCTCAGAGTAGAGGGTTGGGGCACTAGGCACTCAAGCTTCATTAAGACATTCTACATCAAAGAGGTATGTATTCTATCTTGTTATATTTATTATTTTGTATGCTAGATTAGGATAATACCTTGGATGTTCATAATTGTATGTATAATAGAGAAAACATAGATCCAAGGTATTTAGGGTTGCATGTACACTTAGGAGTGTTAGAATGCTCATAACCCAACAGTTGGTCCTGCATAGTTTGGGTGAGACCCATGGGCGAGGCCCGTGTGATTATAGCAGCACAGGTGGGACCTGGTAGAGACCTTAGGGTCAAGATAAGGGATCGAAGATCCCAGGACTTACGGAGCCAAAGTGGCAAGGCAGATAGAGTAGTTTTTGATAGCCGAAGTTTCTTCGGAAGCCGCTGAGAGCAACTGAGAGTTTTAGCTTGGGTTTAGTAACCGGTAGGAGTCCGGTAACCCAGATAAAGGAAGATTAGTTGGGACCAGGATGGTCTCGGTTCAACCGGATAGCGGACAGGAGATAGCAGGATCTTCGGGCAGGGGTAGCGATAAGTGAATTCTTGTTTGGAGCAGTCAGTTGACCGAGAGGTGCGAAGTCGCTCACAGGACGATTAAATAATCTCAGAGTAGAGGGTTTGACTCTGTTGCGCAGCTCTTGTATGAGTCTAACCGTCGCAGGGATGAATCTTTTACTCGAAGGATTATCTGATCCATTTATTGGGTTGGGTGTTCAGCACTAAGGCTTGATAAGAGGAAGCACTCAATAGTTGACAGCGAAGGAACCAACACTAGGAGTGACTGGAGATTTAGTATAGAAAGGGTTTGTTCTACTCAGGGATAGAGAAGGTTGTTGCTTATGGAAAGTTGCCTTGGGAAGGCCAGTGATCACGCAGTCAGAAAGGGGTGAACCCCCCTGGATGTCCAGTGTAAGCACTCGGGGAGTACCAGAAGGACAGCCGATTGGGTAAGAGAAATGTACTCAAGGTTTATAGTGATTGGATGGTTCTCACGAGGATACCTTTGAGGAAGAGCATTTCGCTCAGGAAGACCGGACGAAGGGCCAATAGAAGCGGTCCTTCGAGGATTGGACCGAGCAGACAGAGTCTGCAGCGTGTAAGAATGTCGTGAAAGGTTGCGAGGTTGTGAGCCGAAGCGGACTTCGAGGATAAAGTCTAGTTTAAGTGGGGGAGAGTTGTAACACCCCGAGTCCAAGGACCAAGAAAGGATAGGAAATCCTCAAAATCAAGAAGAGACTCGTCGAGTAGGTGGGATGACTCGACGGGTAGGAGCACGTTTTGGGTCGCGGGTTAAGTGACCTACTCGACGAGTCGGGGGACCGACTCAGCGAGTTGGTCTAGATTAGGAAAACCCTAAATTCGGGACTTGGTACCCTATTTAAAGATCTTATTCCACTTCTCTTGGTCTCATCTCCAGCCTCCAAGACCAGATTCCACATATATCAAAACCCTAATGCTTGTGAGCCATTTTTGGGTGTGTTTTGTGTTCTTGAAGTCAAGAAGAAGAAGAGGAAACTTGAAGGATCAAGGAAAGGCTGATGGATCCAGAAGTAGCTTCTCAATCTCATCATTTTCTGGAAATCAAGTCTTCATCTTGACTTATAACTTCTTATATCTCTTTATGTCCACTTTATGACAGTTTTGGTCCATGGAGCTTGATCTATGGGACAAGGATGTATCAAACAAAGATCCTTTCAGATCTGGAGTCCCTAAGAGTGGTTAAGGCATAAAGGTGCAAGCTTTATGCCATTGGAACCCTCATGCAAGCCTTAATGAGTTGTTATAGCCTTTTAAGCCTCAAAAGGCAATGCATAGAAGAAAAGGCAGAGACTTTATGTGTCCTTGTGGTGTATAAGGCCTAGATCTATGTTGTTATGCCTTGGATTAGAGTAATAAGACTGAGGGACTCGGCGAGTACAGGGAGGGACTCGACGAGTCTAAGAGAGTTGTCCCATTTCTTTGGTTATGCTGGAACTCGATGAGACTGAGGGCTGACTCGACGAGTTGGCTCGATAAGTCGCGACCTTGAGTAGCCAGTGAACTCAGTGAGTCAGGGCTTGACTCGATGAGTTGGATCGCGATTTCAGGATTTTGACTTATTGGACACGACGAGTTGAAAGAGTAACTCAGCGAGTTTGGTCAACTCGGAGTGTTGACTTTGACCGTTGACCTTGACCAAGTTTGACCAGGTTTGTCTTTTAAGGGTTTTGTGATCTGAGTGATATTTTGGGTATTGATAGCTCGGGGAGTCAAGAGACCATCAGTTCGGGGACCTGCCAGCCAGCAGCGAGGGGTCATTCACAGGATTCTACATTCAGCTTGTGAGGTGAGCTTTCTCTAGTAGGAACAGATCTAAGGCACCAATGCCGGCCCTTTTATGTATGATTAGTGTATACCGGATTTAGATCCGATGTCGGGGTTAGCCCGATGCAGTTTATATGTTCTGGATTTCAGTCCGATAGCGGGCGAGGCCCGAAGGAGGATTATCTGTATGTTTTCCGAGCTACGGTTCGATGTCGGGTGGTACCCGAGGCAGTAGTGTATGTTTAGTTATACTTGTTGTCTTTATGATACTTGTATGTGCTTGGTAGGGAGATGAGTATGGGCGGGGGCCCGTATCTCATCACTAGCTGAGTGTGGACGGGGTTCCATATCTCATTAGTAGCAGAATAGTGGCGGGGCCCAAGATAGACGGGGCCTTGAGACTAGCAGTTATAGTTTAGCAATTGTATTAGTATGCTTATATGTTATTGTTGTATATGTGTAGCGGGCAGGGCCCGAAGACAGGCAGGCCTGGTAGAAATAGATCTATATACCGAGCGGGGCTCAATTGTATTAGTATGCTTATGTTTATGATTGATAATTATAGTTCTTATTAATGTTTTAAATGAAAGTTTTAGACTGTATTTTTGGGACATTTCATGTTGCATTATCAGATTCATTTTATCCTCCTTCCAAATCTCTTTCTCCAGCCTTTGGATTTGTTTCTCATGACGAACACGAGTCTTCTTGATGAGTTTGTTTGTAGTTGAGATCATATCCTCATGAATCTTGAGCATTTCGGTTGTGATGGAGATGTGGTGGTCAAGGCTGGAGTTGTATTTCTGTTCAACTTCTTCCAAAGTATGCTTGAAACCGTGGGAAATAAGATGATCAGGTTTATTTGCTCTATCAAGTTCCGAGGGTCCAACTTCTTTGATCTTGGAGAGAGATTTAAGAATAAGTTGAAGTTTGGATTTGAGGCTGGTGACCTTTTGATTGAGCTTGGAGTCGAGTTGAGCTATAATCTTGTCAAGTGAATCAACTTTGGAGACAGCATCAGCCACATTTTCTCGGAGTTCTAGCAGGGCAAAAAGATCTGCGATGTTATCGTCTGAAAAGCGGGTGTCCGAGGTACAACTCTCAGACTTGTTATCAGTATCATCACCATCATTAACATCTTGTGGTTCGTAAGAAGAGGGATTTTCAGTTGGATTGGATTCAACTTCAAATCCACATGGATTCTTTCTATATTTTTAATTTAACTTTCTTTTAATTTCGGATTCACCTTCAATCTTGGACTCACGCAAATCCATCCAACCCTCTATTTAACCCATTCCAATATTAATTCATTTTAACCAATTTCATTTTTTTTATTTAAACCAATTAGTTCCTTATTTTTTAAAACCCTGTTATTTTTATTAAAACCAATTTTTTTTTAAAACCCATTTTTTTATTAAGAAAAATTATTATTTTACACAAATTTTAGTCATGGTTCATGGCTTCATTCTTCTGGCTGATTATGAGTGAAGACACAATTATTTCAGAGATTATTACTTATGTGTTCTTCCTCCTACCAAGCAACTCGAATTTTCATCCTCAGATTTATACGCTTCAGAGATTCGGATCCACAAATTTTCATTCAAAAACTTGACTGATCAACAACATTTTTCGAGGTTCGAATTTTTACTTCCTCCGGAATGGTTACATATGATCTCAGACCATCATTCAGACCGATTAAAGGTCAAGACCGCTTCACTCCGAACTTGATTGACGAGTCATTGGTTGTGTTTTGGGAGTCGAGTTTGCATTTCGGTCATCAGGATTACTTTGGCTCAACATTATGGTTCTTTAGCAACGGATTTATCATATATATTTTACAGTTTTTATTTAGTTCGACAATACATCACCAAGTCTACCCATGACCGAGAATAATATCCTCGTTTTTACGGGTATATGCTCACATCAAAGGGGAGTGTGTGATGCTCCATCATATCCGACATATTCTCTTGCCCGATTTCATGATTATTTTTTATCTTTATTGCATTGTTAGTCAAAAGTAGGAGGAGAATCATGAGCATCCACTTTGAGTTTATGATTGGAGTTTTGACATTAGAGACATTTGAAGATGGAGATCGATTTACTAGTATGGTGTGGCACTGATTTTTGATCTTTACAAATCGAATTTTTGGCAGTATAATATCTTCTTCGGATAATGATTATTTATCTTCAGACTCTACATTTTGGGATGTCTCATTTGTGTTTGCAGCCGGATCAGATCTTATGATTTCTCGAGTTTGGATTTGCAATATTTTGAAGACGAATATTATTTTGGCGATGTGATGTGGCACTTATTTTTGATCTTCCGATCAAATTTTTAGCATTGCTAGACCATGGCTTCGGATTCACATGATTTATCATTCGGAATTTAATTTTGGATGCTTCACATTTTCAATAGGTTATTCTTCAGAGATTTTTTGTTGCATTATCATTCGATTTCGGAATAACTCTTTGGCTTAACAGTCAAGGGAGAGACTGTGAACATGATTGGTTTTTAGGGATTGATCACATTCAAAGATTGGTATATCATATTCTTATTCATAGATTGGGTTCCTTTATATGTTCTATGATGATAGAGAATCCATTTCCAAATTCCAAGATCACGACAACTTCAGCTTTTCCAATACACTTCAGCACTAGACCTACCGGACCTGCCCGTCGGATGTTCTTCCTTTTATCGCTGCTTTACCCTCATCATTTTCGGGCATTTAGGGGAGATTGTTGGAGCATGAAAATGCTCTACAATGATGAGTGTTTATTAGGTTAGAATATTCCCTTGTATGGAAAACATATTCACTCTACTAGTATATAAAGTGGAGGTGAGTGGTCTTTTATGTATGTGTGCACCATGTAGACATTTAGATTAGAGAGTGTTTGGCTAGGGATTCTCCCTGTTGAGAGAAAAACTTGGAGACACACTTAAACAAAAGTTAGAACAAGTATAATGCAGAATAGTTAATCTCAAAGGATCTAAAAGCTCAACAATAATATAGTTAGATAGTTAAAGAGTTAGTTGCGGAAATGTAAAGGAATGGAAATGACAGCAATTGTTATATCAAGAAGACACTTAAGCTGATTCATAACAAGGAATGCATTCACTCCAAGTTAATAAGGAAGATCAAGCTTAGTGATTAAGTCTTAAAGACTTGCTACGAAGAGGGATTATGATCAGCAGAATTATGATAAGATTTAAGTATGAAGAGATGAGTGAAGAAAGATAGAGAGATAACTTCAGAATGTGTATTCAGATAGAATTCATAAGTTATCGGTTATTCCGCTCTGAATACAAAGAGAGTAAGTCTCTATTTATAGAGACTTAGAAACTACACTAGATTACAACTCTATAACCAGCCGTGCAAGGCATACTGGATAATAGAGTGTATTACATAAAAGACAAATAAAGTAATCTAGCTAAGTTGACTGCGATAGCTGACTCCGGTTGCTGATGCGGTTGCTGATGAACAAGATTGACTCCGGGTGCTGAACCGTTGCGGTAGCTGAGTTCAAGAGGGTCACTTTTATGATTCAACAATTTCCCCCTAAGTGACCTCTTTAACTCCGGTTTAGCTATCAAGTTTGAGGAACTTGATCAAAATCCACCAGAACTTCCTGACGTTTTCCAACCATGTGATTCTTCTTGTGATCTCGAACTTGACTTTTGCGGTAGTATGCTTCGATCTTTCAATTGCAGTCCGACAGATGTCAAGTTGTTTCTTGGTCAGGCGGTGCATGACAGTCATAGGAATGAAATATTTAACGTTGTCAGTCTTCCTTTTGAATATGACTCCAAGTTCAGGGTAGTTTGTTGCGCCTAGAGATCTTTCTTGGAAGCCTTCGGTAGGCATTGGCACAGGTTCAAAAGGTGGGAGATCAAACTTCTTGAGGATGGTGGGGTAGATATCCGCATCTATCTTGGCAAAGTCACAAACCGTATCCCTAAGAAAAGAGTTGGCTTTTTCTTCCGGATTCATACAAGGAAAGTCTGCCTGGGTGCGGATGTAGTCATGCTCCCTTCTAGTGAGGGTATACTGGATGTAGTCAGCCTTCATAAATTTCCTGACTTTGTAGTTCTTGACTGCGGATGGTCTGTCGTTAGACCATATATTTTCAATGGAGGAGGCATGTTTAGCATGAAAAAGACTAAGTCTCTCAAACTCCATTGGCAGTCTCTTGTGATCTGGAAGGCTTTGGTCAAACTGCTCAAATACAGTGAAGTACTTGGCATTTGGAGAAATTGGTATATCCCAGTATCCATCAGCAGGGGGTTCAGCATAAGTGAGGTGCGGTCTGTAATCTTCGTCTAGGAGCCTCCGGTGCGGATTGATCCAAGAATTGATCAAGGACTCATCCATCATGGTGTCAAACCCGCATTCTCTCCAAATTAACTCTGCCAGCTTGGCTGCTTTCCAATCATGCTTCCTTTGAGCGGTGGCAGGGGAGTCTGTGGTGCTTGGAGAAGACATGTTTTCAGCCAAGTTCTTGAAGTGCGGAGGAGTCTCTGGCTTTTTGGGAGTATCTTTTGGAGGTGAAGTGTGAGGAGATGGAGTATGTTGAGATGGTTGCGGTGGTGTGGGAATTTTTTCAGTGATGATGGGGGGACTCTGATGAATAGAAGTATCAGAGTGATGGACTTCTTGTTCTTCATCACTTCCCCCTCTTGAGGGATGCAACACCGGTGCTTCCTCAAGCCATTGCTTAAGTCCATCCACCTTGTTGAAGACTTCTTGGAACTGAGCTTTGAGAGCATCTGCCAAATGTTGGTTGTTTGGAGTGGAGGAGCTGAAGAGCAACTTGTGGATTTCTTTGGTGAGCTGGAGGATCTCAGGGCCATGGAAGTTGGAGGAAAGGGATTTTTGCAGTCTATTGATGGTTGCTTGAAGAACAGAGATAGTGGACTCATAAGCAGTATGAGTCTCATCTATCAATTTCTGAGACTGAGAAGCTTGATCCGTGATGGCCTCTTGAAGATCCGTTTTGATTGCGGTCACCTCAGTGATGAGGCGTTCCGCTGCAGCCATGAAGTCCTTGTGGTCAGCCTTGCGGTTATTGTCAAGGGACCGGATCCCCATCTCTACTTTGAGAGAGATTCATTCAGCAGCCATGCGTTCCCTTGTTTCCAAACGCTCTATTCTTTCAATCAGTGACTGCAGTCCTGGAGTGTCTTCAGGTTGCGGTTGAGTAGGCTGGACCGCAGCCAATATCTGATCGATTTTGGCTTGAAGGCTCATGAACTCCTTCCGGGTGACAACATTCTTCTTCTTTTTCTTCTTCTCTTTAGGCTTGGAAGTCGAATGTTGAGAACCGCTGGACTCCTCTTCTTCAAACATCATGAGGTCATCATCAGAAGGGCTTGGCTTGTTTACTTCTTGGATGTCTTCATCATCAAGACCGAAGGTGGGAGCTGAACTGAGTTCGATTGCAGGTTCTTCGTCTTGTGATGGATTGACTGTAGGAGTGGGAGATGGAATGGGAGTTGGAGTAGGAGGAACTTTGGAGGTACCTGCGGCTGCACCTGAAGCTTGAGCTTTTGAAATTGTGTCAGCCATCTGATCCATCCAGTTCTGAATTTTTTGAATGGTGGCTACGGTACTGGCATTGCTGATGGCATTTGCCTAATATCTAGCCACGGACTGGATCTCCTGTTCTTTCTGTTGTTGCTGCTTGATTTGTTGTTCCTTGCGGGCTTGGAAAGCCTTTTGGAACGCATCATACTTGTTCTTGTCTGACTCAGTTACCGGATTGTACTGTAACCAAGAGTCATTGGATGCATCACCGTCAAATCCTTCAAAGCGCACCGAAGTGTCCTTCGGGTCCACAGATCCTTGCACATTTGTGCTCACCGTGCCTAAACCACCTGTAAAAGATGAAAGCATAGTAGGATTTCCTGAGCTTCCTCGGTCTCCTTGACCCGTGGTCAAGTGTGGCCTCTGCTCAGTTCTGGCATCGGCGAAAGAAGTGCCCTGCGGGTGGGAAGGTGTTTGTAGTGTTTGGGTGACAGAAAGAAGGATGGAGCGCAACTCCTCTGGTGAAAAGAAATGCAGTCGGGAAGCCCTGGAGACCTTAGGGCGTGAACCAATGTCGTCCTCTTGGGAGTGCACTGGGGGGGAGTCTCCAGGTAGTTGAGAATCAGACTCACTTTCTGAGTCTGACTGGAAAATGATGGCGGTGTCGAATGGGTGTGCGGGCACCCCAAGGACTACTGGAGCCTGTTGAGAGGCTTCAGCATCGGTTCGGTCACGCATATGGATAGTGGTATCGGTTGTTTTCCTTTTCTTGAGGATAGAGATTAGATGCCTATCCTCATCTGAATCACTGCTAGATATGGTTGGGGCAGGTTTTGTTTTGCGTTTCTTGGTGGGTGCGGTTCGTTTAGGAGCATCCTTCTTGGGTGTTCTTTGTTTCTTGGTTGCCAACTGCTTTCTTCTTTGAGAAAGATTGGATAGTGTAGTGGAAGAGGGGACCGCGGTACCCTTAGGGATAATGGCTGCGGATGGAAGAGGCGGGGTAGGAGGGTATGGGGCAATACCCTCTGTAGCCTCAATGTGGTCTGAGACATCAGCAGTCTCAAGACCAAGAGAAGAAAGGATATGAGTAGGGAGTCTGCGGATCGGTCCAAATATCGTTTGATCAGAAGAAGGGTTGTACCTTTTAAGATCCTTAGTGACGAAAAAGTTGATGTCACTACCCATGTCTATTCCAGCATCCGCATGTAAGTCTGAGATGCAAAGTGACCAGAACCGTGCAAATGTGAGCTCGGTTGGGTTCTCCCTTGGGTGCTCTTTAGGAATGTATTGGAGGAAGTCGTCCCAAAGGATTTGTCCATAGTTTACGTCGTGGCCTGTGTAGATGCTCCATACCAATTCCAGTAGCTTCAGTCCCATGTTGTCGATGCCTCCGGTTCTGCCGGATAGGCAGCGGATGACAAAATGACACACAAACTGCCATACTGCAGGCAGCTGATTCTTTTTGAACTCACCACTCCCTCGAATTGGTTTCTGATACCCCATCTGGTAGAGTGCGGATGTAACGTCTGCCATTGAAGGTGAGAAAATCTTGATGGAAGGGTGAACCAGAAGATTAATGGCATTTAAGAACTTTTCTTTGGACAAGATGACCAAAGAATCGTTCATGAGATTGAGGTGAACTTCTTGGGGGTTTTCCATTGGGCGATATGCATAGAATGCACATTTGAATATAGTAGAAACTGGAACAACGTCTGTAAATGCATCGAATGGACCAACAGAGGGTGGTTCCTGAGAAACTTGATCATAAGCTTGATGGGAGCATTATATGAAGGATGATCTTCAAATATTGCTCTAAAATTACTTGAAGCGATTGTTGGAGAGTCGGAACCTGTTGGATTTACAGAACCTGAAGCCTTGGATTGCTTCTTTGATGCACCTGATTTCACCATTGTTGAAGATTTGAGAGAAGAAAACAGAGTTCTTGAAAGTTTTGAAGGTTTTGAGGAATTTGGGAGAAAGAATCGATATTCAGAAAACGTAAAGTATTGTTGGGGAAGAAGATGGGTTTATAAAGGGGGGTGAAAAAGTGTTTAACCCTAGGTAAATGGTAAGGATAGGGTAAAACGTCGATTGGGGTTTTGGGGGGAATCTATGAATTTTGGATTAAATCTCAGCCACACATAATTAAAATGGGTTTGAAGAGATTTTGGGAGATTTCCAAAATGGGTTTTGCATTTAATGTAAAGTCAGACGCATGTCAATACGTCAGGTGATCGTGAGGGTGATGGGAGAGGAAGTTGTAACGGATGGGACGTATTGGGGAGAGGAAAGGACAAATTAAGGATAAGTTTATTGAAAAACGTTCTTTTTGTCATCATCCCTAAAATAGGTCTGATACAAGGATTATTCAGAAAGAGAATGTGACAGTTTCTAAAGAGAATGTTTTTTTTGTCTTTAATGTTTAACTTAATGAAGGATCATTAAATAGCACACAAAGATTCAAGAGTTGATAAAACAGTTGAGAAATTATCATGATGATCGCGGATGGAAAATTCATTGCAGTTGGAAACGTCATCGCGGATGGAACTTTCATTGCGGTTGAGAAACGTCATTGCGGATGAACAAGGAAAGACTGCAGTGAGAAACTGAGAGGAAAACACTTGTACAAAGATTAGTAATAACAGACCATAAAGACCCATGAGAGATACGTATGATATATGGTTGCGGTACCTAGACAGCGGTACCAAAACCATCTATCACATGTAATTCTCAGTTAGAACCGCAACGGAGACCAAGGATGGTCTGCGGTAGCTAACAATTCAAAAAGAATTGCGGGTCTGGATTCATCATTCCTAACATTTGCAGGAAGATGTTAAGCTTTGTTGAATTGAGCGCTTTTGTGAACACATCAGCAATCTCTTCATGAGAAGGGACAAAGATGAGTTCAATATTACCTTTTAAGATGTGGTCTTTGATGAAATGATACCGTAGTTCAATGTGCTTAGTCTTAGAGTGCTGAATTGGATTGTGAGAAATAGCAATAGCACTTTCAGAGTCACAATAGATCGGTATCCGCAACATTCTATACCCGTAGTCCATTAGTTGAGTTTTCATCCAAAGGACTTGAGAGCAACAACTGGCTGCGGCCACATACTCGGCTTCGGCAGTTGATAGAGAGACACAGCTTTGTTTTCTTGAGGACCAGCTGACTAGTCTTTCACCCAAGAATTGACATCCTCCTGAAGTGCTTTTTCGATCGAGTTTGCATCCGGCATGATCCGCATCTGTGAAAGTTTGCAGGCTGAAGTCATTGCCTGCGGGGTACCATAGACCAAGAGATTTGCTTCCTTTCAGGTACCGTAGTATCTGTTTGGCTGCGGTCATATGTGAGACTTTTGGGTCAGCCTGATACCTTGCACATACACCAGTTGCAAAGACAATGTCTAGCCTGCTTGCAGTGAGGTACATCAAAGAGCCGATGATGCCTCTATAAGTCTTGTGATCCACAGATTCGCCTGAGGGATCAGCAGAGATCTTATAACCGAAGGCCATGGGGACCTTAGCAGATGAACAGTTGTCCATAGAATATTTCTTCAATAGTTCAGTGGTGCATTTTTCTTGATGAATGAATATGCCTTGCGGTACTTGTTTCACTTGAAGACCTAGAAAGAAATTAATCTTTCTATTCATGCTCATTTTGAACTTGTTGGTCATGAGCTTAGCAAATTCATCCACCATGCCTTGATCAGTCGAACCGAAGATGATATCATCTACATATATCTGTACCATCATGAGGTTGTCGCAATTTGCTTTTCTGAATAGTGTGGGATCAATCACTCCTCTCTTGTACCCAGATGAGACAAGGAATTCAGAAAGAGTCTCATACCATGCTCTTGGGGCTTGCTTCAGACCGTAGACTGCCTTTTCAAGCTTGTAGCAGTGGTCTGGGAATTCAACATTTTCAAAGCCTGGAGGTTGCTGAAGATAAACCTCTTCTTTTAGTTCCCCATTGAGAAAGGCACTCTTAACGTCCATTTGGTGTACCTTGACGTTTTTATGGGCTGCGTATGCTAGAAAGATCCGGATAGCTTCCATGCGTGCTACCGGAGCATACGTTTCATTGTAGTCAATGCCTTCAAGTTGACTATACCCCTTTGCAACTAGCCTTGCCTTGTTTCTGACTACCGCACCAAATTCATCCAACTTATTTTTGAACACCCATCTAGTGCCAACAATGGAGTGACCACGTGGCTTCGGAACGAGCTGCCAAACTTTATTTCTTTGAAATTCTTCAAGCTCTTCTTGCATTGCGGCTATCCAGTCAGGTTCAAGCAATGCTTCTTTGATCGTTCTGGGTTCTACCGAGGACATAAATGTTGCATAGTGGCAGTGATCAGATAGGTCCTTGGAAGATCGAGTCTGGATGCCTGCGGATGGGTTCCCAATGATTTGACCTGGTGGGTGGTCTTTCGTCCATACATGAAGACGTGGCAGCAGATGATCAGCAGCTGAGGTAGAGGGAATATCTTGAATGTCAAAGGAATTTGCGGTTGGAGATGACAGTTCCCCCTGGACTTGAGAACATCCTGCTGAGTCATCTTGATCTATTGGAACAGAATTTTCTTGAGCAGTTGGGAGAGGTTCCCCCTGGGTTGCAGATAGGAGTTCCTCTGGAACCTGAGAAGGTTCCCCCTAGACTGCAGATGGGAGAGTGACAATCCTTGGATCAGTTCTAGTGTCGATATTTTCTATGAGTTCATCATCCGAATCCGAAGATACGTTTGATGGCAATGCTTCTCTGCGGACAGGAATTTGAACAACATCAAGTACTGGAACCTCGACGGTTGCGGCTAGATCCAGAGTAGATCTTTCCCCCTCAACCGGAGAGGTGGAAGTATTGAGAGAGGCTACTTCAGATAGAGATGGTCCAGAAACATCAGTATGTTGTTGTTGAGCTACGGGTGACACAAGAACTTCGGATAGTTTCGCCGTTTCAATAGGATCGAAAAGATCCTCATAGTTGACTTCAACGAGATTCAAGGGACTTGAAGAGGCAGGAATGTCACTTTCCATGATTGCGGTGGTTTCAGTGGATGGAGGGGCGTCGCGGATGTGAGAATCATCAAATTTCACATCGAAGCTTTCAATGATCAGCCTTGTACGCCTGATGAGCACTCGATAAGCAACCTTGTTAGTGGAGTAACCAAGGAATATGCTTTCGTCGGACTTCGGTGCAAACTTGTTGAGCTGATCTCTGTTGTTGATCACGAAGCATCTACACCCAAAAATATGAAAGAAGCGAACATTGGGCTTGCGGTTGTTAAGGCCCTCATATTGTGTTTTATTGAGGCGTTTGCACACGATACTTCGGTTTTGGAAAAAGCATGCGGTTGCTACTGCTTCAGCCCAGAAGTAGAGAGGAAGTTGGGCGAAGTTAAGCATGGATCTGGCTGCTTCTACCAGTGTGCGGTTCCTTCTTTCTACTACACCATTTTGTTGCGGTGTGTAGGGTGCTGAGAAGTTGTGAGAAATGCCTTTGGACACCAAGAAACTGTTAAGAAGATGATTAGTGAACTCGGTTCCATTATCACTGCGGATGCGTCTAACTGGAAGCTTGATCTGAAGTTCGATTTCTTTGATGAAGTGGATGAAGATCTGCGGTGTCTCTGATTTGAGTCTGGGGAAGAAGACCCATGTGAAGCGTGTATAGTCATCAACAATAACCAGTATATACTTCTTGTGGTGGAGGCTGGCTACGGTTGATGGACCGCAGAGATCAATGTGCAATAGCTCCAGTGGTTCAGAAATAGAAGAGTCCATTATCAGAGGGTGACTTGCTTTAGACTACTTACCACATTCACAAGTCGGACAGAGAGTATCGTTGCTAAATTTGAGAATAGGGAGACTGCGGACTAGTTCTCTAGTGACTAAGTTGTTGATGTACCGGAAGTTGAGATGAGCTAGCTTACGGTGCCATAGCCAGCTGACTTCGGATACAACTTTGGACAAGAAACACAATTGCGGTTTACCAATGATTAGAGAAACATCCAAAGGGTACATGGTACCTTCGGATCGAGATTTGATCAGGCAAGTGTTTCTATCACTCGTCATTACGTAGCAAAACTGATCATCAAATTCAACACGATGTCCTGCTTTACATAGTTGGCCAACACTGATGAGATTGTGTTTAAGGCTTTTTACATAAGCAACCTTCTGAATGGAAAAGTTCCCCATAGTGAGAACACCGTAACCTCGGATGACATCGTTTGCATTGTTACCAAACGTGACATTTCCACCATTGCATATAGGCCTGAAATCCCGAAGGTACTCTAACCTTTCGGTCATGTGCAAGGAGCAGGCACTGTCAATTAACCACTCTTCTTCCTATTCCTCCTTGCACAAAGCCTGAGAATTACACGGTTAGTTTAGGCATCCAAACAAGTTTGGAGCCTGGGACAATTGATGTGTTTCTGAGTGATGCATGGTCCGAGGTTGCAGGGACAGGTCTCTTGTCAACTTTTGAGCCTAGTCCTGGGTGTTTGAGTAGATTTGGAGTGTTGTGATTTTTTGAAAAAATACGAGGTTTCTGACTCTGACTCGATTTGACATGAGATAAAACCTTTTGACAACTCCACTGACATTTACAAAAGAAGATTTTGTCTTTTGATCTAACACTGTGATTGGTCAGCGGTTTTAAGGATGTTTTGGATCTGTTACCGGTCCGAGATGGGTAATTCCTGACACGAGTGTTTTTGGGTTTTGAAAAAGTCTGTTTATGAAAGGTTTTAGCACGTGTAGATTTCTGAATTCTTTTTGATGGATTTGGTAAGATACCCTTCCATTTGAAATTTTGACGTGACTTTAAAAGTGTTGGAGTGGGTAAAATACCTTTCCATTTAGGATCATTTGAAGAATAGACCTGAAAAACATAGTTTCGAAAAGATTGAACACCCTTTTGGGTTGTGTCAGAAGGAGTAGGAATGACTTTTGAAACTGAACTTTCCTTTTTGTTTGTTTTCTTGAAAAAAGAGTTTTATGAAATGTAGTGAGAGAAAACAAATTTTTTAGGACTTTTGGATTTAGGATATCTGACTTGCTTCTTGTTTTTTGAAAACGTTTGTCTATTAGTACCGCGAGATCTGATTTCTTCTTTAAAAGCCTTTTTTGCCAAAGATTTTGGTGAACCGCAGTCATTGTTGTTCAACTGCGGTTTCCTGGAATTCTTAGAATGGTTTTGAAAACGCGGACTTGAGTCATCAGAACTTGAGGATTCAGGAATTTGGGAACATTGACCTACTTCAAAATTTTCTATAGGTAGTTCATGAAATATTGGCTGAAGAGTTACAGTTCCTTGAACTGATGACTGCGGTAGGGATGACTTGACTACCGTTGAGTAAGTCTTAGATGGGACTTCGGTGGGACATTTGACTACAGTGAGAGACACTGCGGTCTGAGGACAGAGATGGAAAGTCTTTTGAGACTTCGGGGCCCTCAACAACAATCTCTTCATTAACTACGGATGAAGTTTGAGAATTTGGATAGATGGTGCCACAGATAGGAATTTGATCACATGTGTGACCCGAAACCTCCGGCATAATTTTCTCAATGACACAATTATTGCTTAAGTTGTGCAGTCTACCGAAGTGAGTTTTAATATCTTCGGGAAAAGTCTTGTCATTGACAGGGAAATGAAATTCTCGGTCTGGAAGGACATACAGTCTGTCTTTGTTGAACCGGGGTGAGGAATCCATTGAGGTAGGATATCCATTTGACCAACCCCAACTATATGTATTGTCCACGGTTCCATTGTTTACCAAATTTTCTATAGCTTCACTTTCATTAAACAATTTTTCAATTAAGAGATTTAAGCGTACAATTTCTCTCTGAGCTAAATCTCTCTGGTTCAAAGCTATCTCTAATTGGGTTTCACTTAACATTCTTGCATCCTTTTCTAACTCTAGGTCCTTCTCTAACATAGCCACCTTAAGTCTTTTGTTATCCAGTAGTCCTCTCACGTGGAACATCTCTTGGGACGCAATGTTCTTCTCATCTAAGGCTTTATTATAGTCTGTAAGGACGGCAGCACAAGTGTCATTAAGATCATCTATGTAAGGCTGACAGTCATGCATGCTATAGTTTAGAGTTTGGATCATGAGTTTTACCTGTTCGACGATGCTTAGTGTTCCATCCTTTGCCATGTAGCAGTAGTTCTTGTTCAACATTGTAGACCCATCATCATCCGCAGTGGCCAGCATGCAGATTTTCCCTTTTCCTTTGACACTGCTGATGGCCTCATCTTCGTCTCCGGATGACCAGACCTGATGGTCTCTTTTGACATGGGCCACGTATGCCCTTGCCTTTTCAGCTTTTTCTTTGTCTTCCAACTCTTAAGACATTCTAAGGTAGAATGCTCTGTCTTTTATTACATTGGCCTTACAATCTCGTGCAAAGTGATTCTCTTTGTTGCATTTGTGACAAATTACAACATCAGTCTTGTCTTCTGAAGGAGTACCAGAGTCAGTGATTTGAGGAGACTGCGGTACCTCCTTTGGTTGAATATTCTGAGATTGCGGTGGTGGATGAGAACTTTTGGGAAATCGAGAGTGGTTATTCTGAGAACCGAAGTTATGGTTGAATGGAGGTTTGTTGAACTGCTGATTCTTGCGGAAGGAAGGAGGTGGTAGACGGTTGAACTGTTGGCTAACCAGAGCAATAGCCTTCTGAAAATCTTCTTCATCATCATATTCAGAATCCGCTTCGTATGACTACGGTAGAGTGTCATACGAGGAAGGGTAAGGTGACTGCGGTGGAGCTTGTGCTATGAGAGCAAGTGGTCCTCCGAAGTCAGCACAGTCTTTGAGTACGGTGGATTCTTGAGCTTGCAACTCTCCATAGAGCTTGTAAAGTGACAGGGAGTGAATCTTTCTATCGCCTTGGACTATCATCTTTGCCGTAGTCCAATGTCTGCCCAAACCATTAAGAAACTGAAGATTGATTTCATGGTTACTGCGGATGGTGCCCGCATTGGATAACTTGGTGACTATCAGGTTGAACCTTTTGAAGGAGTCTTCCAAACTTTCTCCAGTATGAGCTTTGAAGTTGTTGAACTCGTTGAGTGCGGTAGTAAGCTTCTTATCTTGTGCTTGTTCTGAGCCTTCGTACAGGTTTTTGAGAACATCCCAGATCTCTTTCGCTGATTTGCAATTTATGATAATATCGAAGTTGTCAGGAGTAACTCCGCAGGAGATTTCATAAAAAGCAACAACATCATTTTCCATTTTATCGAGATCATCCTTGGTGGGACAGCTCATGGCTGGTTGACCTCCTCCTAGCCTGGTTGCAGCGCCGTCAGTTTGGACTGGTGTAAGGACTGGAACATGTGGTCCTTCTTCTACGGATCGCCATACATCTCTACCCAATCTTCTCAAGTACCTTTGCATTCTTTGTGACCAGTGATGATATTCATTTGCGACTAGTATTGCGGCTCGGTTAGAACCACCGACACTGTTGGAAACATTCAGAGATAATGATTGTGCCATTTGAAATTGTTTTTTTTTTGTTTTGAAGAAATGAGCTTTAGTGGTATAGAAGGCTCTTTGAAAAATCAGAGTTCCGTTTTCAAAAAGCAACCACTTTGGCTCTGATACCAATTGTTGAGAGAAAAACTTGGAGACACACTTGAACAAAAGTTAGTGTTGGGTTTTAAGCATTCTAACACTCCTAAGTGTACATGCAACCCTAAATACCTTGGATCTATGTTTTCTCTATTATACATGCAAATATGATTATCCAAGGTATTATCCTAACTAGCATACCAAAACATTGATACTAGGATAATAAAATAGATAGAATACATACCTTGTTGTGGTTGCTTGACTCCATGAAGCTTGAGAGCCTAGTGCCCCAAGTGTGACACCTCAAATGGTTCACACAACATCATGAACTCTTGGAATAACCATGAGAAGAAGACATACATGTTCAAATTGGCTAGCCCTCAAAATATGTATCACTCGTGCCAATTTCTTGAACTAAAGGGGTTCTTATATAGTGTGGCTATTAGGGTTACACCATGTAACTCATGACTTTACCCATTCCTTATGCTCCATGGGTTTTAACCTCCATGGAGTATCCATGGATCACCACATGGGTTAAACCCAACATAAAGGAATCTTGGATCATAAGCCCACATATATAAGAATGAATGATTTACACAATCAATCCCCATATATTTAATTAGTCTCTTTTTGATCACTAAATTAAGTCCAAATTAATTCTTGATCAATACTAATTAAATAACATGATTTCATATTAATATATTAGAACTTATAATATATTAATATGTCACAAAATGTCTTTTCCTCATAAACGGTCTATCCAAATGTTCCGATGCCATGCAACCCAAATGGACCATGCCGAGTCGGGTCAAGTACATACCAATTATAGTTATGGACTTAGACACTAATCCAACAGTCTCCCACTTGGATAAGTCTAAAACTATTATTGCGTATGACTTCAGGAACCAACTGGCAATCGTAGCTCTCAAAAGCCGCTGTCGAACTCTGACCTTGTAGATGAACTCTGACCTTTGTCAATGACTTGTCCATTAGATAAGGGATCATATATTCCTCCATTCTAGATATCATATGGACTGAGACATGGATTATAATCATTCTCTCTGTCCATTTGTTGTTTCCCGATTTCCGATTTATGACGATTGACTAATTGAACAAATCAAATCAGTCCAGGCCCGGCCGAGCACTTACATTTGTCATCACCAAATCATCGAGGGGCCCACAGATATCGCTTTTATCCCGAAGGTAAAAGGAATGGATAAACTTCGACTCATATGGCTTGTTCTACTACTTGTTGAATCATACACAAAGGCACGTTTTATAACACCGAGTTACCGAATGCGTTTTCGTGCAATCAATGTACAACCAACTCATAGTAAC
The DNA here is from genome assembly GCF_052849685.1 of Lactuca virosa. Classification (NCBI taxonomy): domain Eukaryota; kingdom Viridiplantae; phylum Streptophyta; class Magnoliopsida; order Asterales; family Asteraceae; genus Lactuca; species Lactuca virosa. The sequence goes on from NC_136429.1 coordinate 525,530,173, forward strand.
AACTCATATCTCTAGGTTTGAAGAATATAAGATATTATCGTCTCATGATCACTCGTGATAAAATCCATGAAGTGATTCCAATGAGCGCGGGTTGAATCCAATACTCAGAACTTATGAGCACTCATGAGTGTTGTAGCCCCTTGTCCAACATCTTAGACCTCTACAAGCCAACCCATGACAGTCTTGATTCATATCTACTTCCAACATATGATCGACTGTGGATAGTTTGAATAACTTAGTCAATCAGGAAGAACGACCTAGTTATTCTGGAAGTCAAAACATGCAAAATGAAACACAATAATAATAGAATCTAATATGGTATCAAAACCTATGAACATAAATAAAACACCTTTTATTTATCACCATATGATTACACATTATTCATTGTATACTGTTTCAGCTATCAACTTTATTCTTGAATTTAAAACAATAGTTGTCCCATGCTCCAAGCATGTACACTACGTTTTCTAAACACTAGTCATGCCATACACCAAGTATGCATACTATGTTTGTCTATGATCTTCACTTTGTGAATTAGATCAATTGAACATAACTCCAATGATCCTCTTTCACAGTCCCAAATCCTTATTGCAAATGCAAGAATTCCAAATTCATGCCGTTTACTGAAATCTGTTAGATTCTAAACTTATATGCATTGATCATCCTGTAATGATTATGTACAGAGTCAGAAAGACTTGACAACAACCATTACAGAGCATTCCAAGGAGATCAACTCCTTGGAAACATCCTTCTTGCATTAAGTTTCCTAATCTTACACAGATTGAATAATTTCCAACTTTGAAACATTTCCATATTCCATTTTGACTATCACTTCTGAACAAGAGTTGCCTCCTTACAGATTATGTCAATATGGTCCTTCCAGAATTATCATTATACTTCCAACTGTCCTTGAGCAACCAATCTTTGGTAAACCTTAGATTGTCCTCGACAATTGCTTAATCCTTTTAGTCATATCCAGTTCTAGACCTTTTCCCTTCTTAATGCCCCAGGTATTTGGAAAATTTTAGAAAGGATAAATATAGCACATGTAATCGATCCTATATCCGAAGCATATGGGACTGGAGTCATGATGTCTCACATAAAGACTAAACCAGTCTTTTGCTATAACATTTCCATTTCTATTTGCCAAGTTCTCATAATTCAGATTATGAAAAGGGATGCCGTAATCATAATCGAATTTTAGAACGCAAAAAATGGACTCATATATAGAATTTCCTTATGTTGAGTCATTCCAACATGAAATTCATATATATATCCTTGACTAAATACGACTTAAAACCTCAATCTAAGCTTTTAGAATTGAAATGAAGTATAATTTTCTCTCCCTTAATTATAGCAAAACAACTTTTTCAACCCCTGCAGCCTCACAAATTGAAACTTTTGTTTTCTATAATTAACATTGCTAACTTGCAACCTTTATCATAATTATCATGCTCCCACTAACATGATGATTATTGGCATAACACTTATGCTCCCACTAGCTTTGTCATGTAATCAGAAATCAGCTGGACTTCTAGAAATCAATAATTTATTGACTTTCTTACCAAAGTTCAGATTTCTGATACTAGATTGCTTTGATAAAACTTTATCAATATCATACACCTTATCTTAGATAGCTCACAGGTGTGTCTAAACAATTTTAAGAACTATGAAAAGGGATGCCGTAATCATAGTCTCGATTGTTTAGACCTTTACCACTTCTCACAAGTCCATGTTAGTGTGTTGGTTAACCACACACGCTCCACTAACGACTTTGAGAATGCAAATATCATAATTGCTATCTAGCTAAAATCTACTTAGTGAAAGTGTTTCCTCACCATCATTTTCATTAATCGGAGAGAAACCTTATGACACTTAGATTTAATGGTGTATGTGTTCTTATCCATGTGAATTTTGTCAAAACCATAATCACAAGACAAGGTTACTGACAAATCCACACTTATATGGATTAAACTTGTGCAATCTTAAATTCTTGCCATTTGGCAGCTCAAGGGCCTGCCATTGCTTCCAAGTAGCTGTGCAACCAATTCAGAACTCTCAGAACTCCTATGCAAAGCCAACTTGAATAGGCACAGACATGTCGACACGATAGGTTATAAACCTCAAGTCGTGTGCTAGTGAAGAACTTTAGGTTTTATTCTTGATTAGTTCTTGAGACTTTCAAGACCTTTTAAGACTCCCACTGTCCTCTTGACATATAAGACTTTCTTGTCTAATATTCAAGAGATAGTGTGGATTCTAATCAAGACAAACACTTCACACAATTGGCCTTGGTTGGTCTTTGTTTTATCCAAAAACATCACAACTTACCAATTTCAAATGTACAAGAGTAGAAACCTTCTACTCTTACATTTGACAAGTGTTTTTAAACCTTCTTTAAGACATGTCACTCAAGTTACAATCTTAGAGTATAACTCTAAGAATTGTTTTTGGAACGAAGTATAAATCATCTTCTTGATTTTACCACTTCAACAATTCATAGCTCCTCTTCTTAGCTACCAGAATGCACTTAGAGGAAGAATTGTGATAAGGTCTCTTAATCATTAAGATGATTATATAACATGATACTCAAGTACTCTACCATCTTTTCCGATTTGAGAAACTTTTATCCTTCTGCCTAATTTGATTCTTCTCATTCGTTCCGCCATACACTGAAATTTTTTCCAATGCTTCAGAATTATACTTAAGCCTTTAAGTATAACCATATTTACTAAACTTTAGTAAATCATGACGAATAGTCTTATCGATCTTTTGTGGTGGACTTAATCAGTGCACAAGAGTGTGTACTCGATCCCTTAGTCCGTTACTTGACTCACACATCCATGTGAACAAGTAGTTAGTCTTAATTTTTCCAATGCTTGAAGGTTCTCATTCATCATGCTCTACAAATTGCATGATTCTAAGTTTCTATCCAACTGAAACTTAGGTGATGAGAATCTTTCCTTATTTGGTAAATTTAGACACTACCACAAATGAAAGAATCAAATTCATATTTCCACTCTTGCTCTTAACAGAATCTTATAAGCAACAAAAGTTTTCACAAATGCCATTGTAAGGATATTTTAAAATAAATAAAATCAAAAAAAAAATTTCTTTTATTTTAAAACTTTGCGGAAAAACTATCCTTACAATGCAAAAGCACATGAAAACTTTGTTGTTATTTATTCCTAAGCAATATATCATAACTCTTAAGAAGTAGCTCAAGAATCTGATCTTCAAACTATGCGATAGAAATCCATCTATGCCATCAGATTCAGCATATTCTTTCTTTAAGTTTCTTCACTTTTTATTTGATTCTTAAAACATCAACATGTGACCCAGTCACATCATGTATCAAGAATCTCAGAATAGAAACTTAGCAGAGTTAGATAGTGGACTTTACCCGAAGTAGAGTCAAACTTATTGACTTTAACATCCTTAGGTAAATTTGGCAGCTTCGCAACCAATGCCCCTTTCTTTGGCAATGGACCCTTGATAATGGGACTATCTCAGACTTAGCCGTTCTCTTTACCATTTGGTCAACCGAGTTGACTATGGCCGATCCCTTTCCATTGGGAAGAGAGAGCTTTACTGGATATCCAATGTCATCATTGTCAATGTCCATAAAGTTTTAGGAAGTTGATCTTATCAAATAGATAAGATCATTAAGGGTCTTGTCATAGTCTGTTTCATAGGAGTCCCAAAGGAACTCACTATGTGACTTAGAAAGTGATTGATAATCAGCTTCCTCTAGACTTTGACACCCAACTCTCCCGGCTTGTCAATATGTGACCACATCTCCAAGATGTGATCACACATAGACCTTTGCTTGCCAATAGGGCTTGAGTGACCTTAAACTTTTCAGGAACTTGTGGGTTAGGGAGAATAATTGAAGGAGGTGAAAGAAGTATGATTTCCATGGGACATCATCTTCATTTAGGAAAGCTTGTTTCAAGAGATTTGGGAAGATCATCTGTTGGGAGATATTCAAGAGAGTTGATTTAAAGTCCTTAATATAACACCCAATATGAAATATTAAGGCTAGGACCCAACAACCTATTTATAACTGGAAGAGGGATGCCGTAATCCAAGTTATAAAATAGTTGAAGGTAGGTAAATGACGATTTACCAATTTCCACCATGAAAAACGAAATATAATTAAGTTTTAATTGGATTTGAAACTCCTAGATCTTTTGAGATACATTGAACTTTCAATGGCATGTTTGAATCTCGATTGTGCCCTCTCAAGTTTGTGACTGGGATGCCGAGGATCACAAACAAGGTGTGAATAACCATACAAATTGACTTGGTACCCTCAACAATATTACCTAATCGATGTGTCGGTTAACCACACACGCTCCACCGATCTATAATAAAGTTAAGTTACCCTTTGCCACTCTTACTAGTCCATGTTAGTGTGTCGGTTAACCACACACGCTCCACTAACGACTTGGTAAGGTACAAAGTGTAATTTTATGGGCTAGCACCAAATTCACATTTTCCTAAGTAACTATGATTGGGAATTTATAAATGTTTAGTTACTTAGTATTTATCATTAATACTTTTAATGAAGGGAGAATTATAGTCCTTTCCTACCCGTTTGGCTAACGACCCTCCACCAGTCAAGGAAGCGGTGGGTGAGAGTGGACACCCATTAAACTGCCATTTTATAGGCAGTAACCTTATACCCCCCTTATAGACCGGCTTCGTGAATGAGGCCTACTAACGGTAAGATTGACTTTATCTTATACATATCTATATAATTAAAATTATAATAATAGTATAAGGGTTTGAATTTTAACTTTTAAAAATCTAAGGGCTAACTTGGAATTAAAGTATTCATAAGAGAAAACTTTTCAAATTCCAAAACTTGAGGGCAAGTTTTGAAACTATTCAAAACTAATTAATTCCCTAACTTATGTGTTTAAAGTAGTTTTAATTAAAAAAAAACTCTTCAAGTTCCATAACTTGAGGACAAGTTATGGAAGACTTTAAACTAATAAAAGAATGTAACTTTTCTTTATTTTGTAATTTATGGAATTAATTAAGGTTACACATTTTATTACTTAATGAAGTGACTCTTGAACCTCCATAACTTGAGGACAAGACTCTTCATTTTTGTAACCATTATCAACTTTTATGAGTTTTATGAAACTTAAATGTGACTTTTCATATAACTTGAGGACAAGTTACAAAAACACATTTTAGAATCAAATCTTAGATTAAAATGGATTGAAAACACATAATCAATTAACTTTTCTATTAATCTAAGCAACTCATAAGAACAAGATAATTCAAATCAAACTTTTTCATGTAATTAGCCTAATCACTAAACTAATACAAAACATGAATCTATTGACAATTATCTTTGAAATTGGATTAGTATGAACATTACCACATCAAAAACAAGTTTATAAGTCCAAAAACAGCTTAGGGTAATGTTCCTAGTCCATTTCTAGCCAAAAAACTCGAAAATATGCTGTCTGGGGCTCCTACTCGTCAAGTGTATCAACCTACTCGCCGAGTAGGATGATTTTCTTCATGGACTCGGCGAGTTCATCAGTGGAATCGGCGAGTCCAGTGCCCAGAATGCCCGAAATTCGACTTTTTCAGCAATTTGCATCAAGTATAATTGAAAACAAGCCTAGGCTCTGACACCACTGTTGGGTTTTGAGCATTCTAACACTCCTAAGTGTACATGCAACCCTAAATACCTTGGATCTATGTTTTCTCTATTATACATGCAAATATGATTATCCAAGGTATTATCCTAACTAGCATACCAAAACATTGATACTAGGATAATAAAATAGATAGAATACATACCTTGTTGTTGTTGCTTGACTCCATGAAGCTTGAGAGCCTAGTGCCCCAAGTGTGACACCTCAAATGGTTCACACAACATCATGAACTCTTGGAATAACCATGAGAAGAAGACATACATGTTCAAATTGGCTAGCCCTCAAAATATGTATCACTCGTGCCAATTTCTTGAACTAAAGGGGTTCTTATATAGTGTGGCTATTAGGGTTACACCATGTAACTCATGACTTTACCCATTCCTTATGCTCCATGGGTTTTAACCTCCATGGAGTATCCATGGATCACCACATGGGTTAAACCCAACATAAAGGAATCTTGGATCATAAGCCCACATATATAAGAATGAATGATTGACACAATCAATCCCTAAATATTTAATTAGTCTCTTTTTGATCACTAAATTAAGTCCAAATTAATTCTTGATCAATACTAATTAAATAACATGATTTCATATTAATATATTAGAACTTATAATATATTAATATGTCACAAAATGTCTTGCCCTCATAAACGGTCTATCCAAATGTTCCGATGCCATGCAACCCAAATGGACCATGCCGAGTCGGGTCAAGTACATACCAATTATAGTTATGGACTTAGACACTAATCCAACAGTTAGAACAAGTATAGTGCGGAATACAATAATATAGTTAGATAGTTAAAGAGTTAGTTGCGGAAATGTAAAGGAATGGAAATGACAGCAATTGTTATATCAAGAAGACACTTAAGCTGATTCATAACAAGGAATGCATTCACTCCAAGTTAATAAGGAAGATCAAGCTTAGTGATTAAGTCTTAAAGACTTGCTCCGAAGAGGGATTATGATCAGCAGAATTATGATAAGATTTAAGTAAGAAGAGATGAGTGAAGAAAGATAGAGATAACTTCAGAATGTGTATTCAGATAGAATTCATAAGTTATCGGTTCTTCCGTTCTGAATACAAAGAGAGTAAGTCTCTATTTATAGAGACTTAGAAACTACACTAGATTACAACTCTATAAGCAGTCGTGCAAGGCATACTGGATAATAGAGTGTATTACATAAAAGACAAATAAAGTAATCTAGCTAAGTTGACTGCGGTAGCTGACTCCGGTTGCTGATGCGGTTGCTGATGAACAAGATTGACTCCGGGTGCTGAACCGTTGCGGTAGAAAGATGGTTGCGGTAGCTGAGTTCAAGAGGGTCACTTTTATGATTCAACACTCCCTCGCCATGAGTGTTGATCATGTAAGATTTTGTATCTTTCTATCTATTCATTATCAGTTTAATCACATATTATGTTCTTCATTACTCATACGATTATCTTCTTGATATTATTATTTTGCACCAATCCAATCGACAAAATGGGTTCCTATATACACCCAAGGTTGGGGCCCACTATTGCATGACCGGATTGAAATATACCCCAAGGCGGGGCCTACTATGGTATGTCAAGTTGAAATATACCCCAGGCAGGGCCTACTATGGCATGTTCGGGTTGAAATATACCCCAGGGCAGGGACCATATTTGTTTATTGGGTTGAAATATACCTCAAGGCGGGGCCCATATTCGTATGTTTGGTATGTGGTACTTTAGGAAACTCACTAAGATTTGTGCTTACAGTTCATGTTTATGGTTTCAGGTACTTCCGATTCGAAAGGGAAGGGCCCGTCATGATGGCACAACATCCTCCCCACATGATTTCCGCAATTTGAATAATTATACTATGATGTTTGGAATATTATGATTTGGCGTTGGACTTGAAACAATTGATAAATGATTTGATAAACCTTAAAATAAAAAATTTATTATTGTTTTTGGGTTGTACAAATTATGACCTAAGGATTAATAACATGAGATAAATGACAATCAAACATGAATCCTTCAAAACCCACAAATATCCAAAGGTCTTATCCCAAGTCACCCAAAATAAAGAGATTAGCCACTCATGGCAACAATACAATAGTAAAAAAAGTATTCTAACATCGAGAAATTAGCAATTACTAGAAGAATGAGAAGATGATAGTTCTAGATCTCCAAAAATGCCTCCAAGGTGATGCAATGGTGTAAAATCCAATGTGTGGCTGCCAAAACTAATCCCCAAGGCAAATGATGAGCCAAATGACCAAAACGCCACCGGAAGTGCAGTTGCGTGGGTACCCTCGCAAACTTGCACATGTGAGACCCCGCCCTCGCAAATGGTATTGAAATACTATTGGCTCTTTTCTTACACTACTCCACCCCACTACTCAAGATTCCTTTGGTCCTCTCCACACCTCACATGATTCAAATTTAACCAATCATCTTCAAGCTTCAAAATTGAAAATCCAAGCCCATCTTCAAGAGTCCATGACCCATATTCATAAGACCACTTCATCCAAGTCTTCAACACACCAAGCCCAATAACTCCTCTAAATCCTACCAAGCCCAGCAACAAGCTAATCCGCAACCGCAATGAGACTCCAAAAACCTGCAAAACACCTTATGCAAAATAGAAAATACCCGATATGATCCAAGATAGAAAAGGAATAGAATGTGCTGTGCAAAAAGAAAAATAAAGGCTAAAAATTCTAGAATAAACTATATAAAAGAAGTAAATAAAAAAAATTATCAGCTTCACACATAGAAGTTGAGAAATATAATCAACATATAGAGCATCTTTGGTTTAAGGAATCTTGCATAGTATTTAATTAATTTCAAAAATTTTACCCTTAGCTAGCAGCAGTTCATCATCCTTCTTGATTAAATCTATTTTCATATTATGCAGCTCATGCTTGACTAATTTGATCTTCTGAGTCTTGGTCGCATTAACATCTAACAACTTAGATTTAGTATCATAATGAGAAACCAAGGTATTAATGGATTTGTTGAAATTCGTATTGTATATTGTATTGTCATCAACATGTAAAATACTAATCCCTTTCACTTCGTTTATTGTGCATTCATCTTCTCATTCAGCTTCACAGTGGACTCTTGTATTAGTTGTTCTTTCATTTCTTTAAGAGTAGCATCCAACTTCTCATTTGTTGCTTTCACCAACTTTTCTTATTCATCAAATAATCTTTTGCTCTCTGAAAGCAAATACTTCACTGTAGCTTCATGAACATGTAACATATGCTCAGAATTTGAAGTTGAGAACACTTCAATGTCCCTGAAAAGCATATTCATCTTTTAACTCAGAGCTTTATAATATCATTTAGTCACAGGATCATTCGCATGTTCTTCATCAAAATCACTCTCATCATCAATAAGACTCGATGCGAGAATTGGATCAACAAAACCTTCAAAAGAATCTTGAAAATTTTCATCTTTTTCATTTACAACAAAATCAGCTTCATTATTAACAAAATGATGATCGTGATTTGGCACAGAATCCGTTTATAACAACTTTGAAGTAGAATTAGGAAGAAAAAGAAATGTGGGCGGAAAAGTTGTTTCTTGTGGAGTTAGTAGAATAGTTGTGGCTTTTTTTTAATAAAAAAGTAGTTGTTGGAATGGTAGAATCAGTAAAGATTATAGTGGTTGGAATTGGTGAAGTGAGAGGTGGAATAGGTATATTTTGAATTACAGGAGATTAAGATTAAGACAAATTGATAATAGGTTCATTCAATGGTTACTGAAAAACATCTATCTCGGTTGGTGGTATAGGAGAAGTGATGGTAGTGGTAGAAACAAATGATAACTTATCAACATGTGAAGAGCTATGATTCGCAGTAACAGTTGGTATTGTAGAAGTTGTTGGTTTCTCAGAATCCATTGCTTGTGTTGATGACTTTGCAGTTTCATCATGTTGACCATTATCTGTGAGATCAACATCATTAACTGTTTGTTCCTCTTCCTCATCTGTATCTTCATGTACAACATACACTTTGGCCTTTTTCTTAATATTCCTATTTGATCTAGTCTTATTAAGATCATGTTCTTCTACTTTTTTCACTTTTTTTTCCACCGACCTTTCTTTGTACGACACCTGCATCAAGAACATATTGTAAAAAAGAAGGAATACTTCTTTCACCATATGATGGAGTTTGCATGTAAAGATTTATAATCTCACTGTTTGCAGGTAGCTTGTACAACATCACTTCCGAAATAGAACCAAAATGCGAAATGTTAGCATCATCAGTCATAACAAAAGTTTTAATGTTCATCTTTGGAATAATCGCCATGTGTACATTAGTCATCTAAGGAATTTGAAAATGATCACGAGCATGTTTAACCCCTATCAACCATAAACGATCACATGAGATTTACATGTCTTTTATATTAGAATTAGGGATTTGAATGAACTGAGCCCAGAGAATGTGACTAAGGTCGATCTTCTCATCAGTTTATAATCCATAAAATAAAGAATGAAATAGTTTACTGACATTGCCATATCTAGAGGTTCGTTCAGAAAAAAAAAACATTTGAACAGAATTGTGAATAATGCTTTCCATACAGCCGGTAAACATGATTTCTTGAACTTTGAAAGAACAGAAAATACGTCACTATATTCCATTTGATGATACACCTTTTATAATGTGTGTAGATGGAACAAATTCTATATTTGAGTAACCTTCGCTATAGGGTAACGTAACAACTTACAAAAATTCCCTTTCAGACATTTAATGAGAGGACGAACTATGTTTGAGTACTTTGAAGTATCTAGATCAGCAATCATGTTTTGATTAGGCTTCACACTAGGAGTAATTGATGAGGCAGTCTGATCCATAAAGGAAATGTTTTCAATAGAAGAATCCATTGATAAATGCTTGAGAGAAAATCAAGAACAATTGAAGATTCAAAGGGTTTGCAAGTAGTTTCGAGGAAACAATTTGAGAGCGTAAAGTTGTAATTAGGTTTGGAATTGGGGATTTATAGGTATAGGAAGACCAATGGTTTAAAATTTTGAATATCAAAGCTATAGAATAAATGGAGAAAGAAAAGATACACATTAAATGCATGTCCAATCCTATGTATGAATAACCACTTTGCATCCCACACTCATCATCCCTTTTTATAATGCTCCAATAAAAATCTGACATCTCATCATGCTTGTAACGGTAGGAAGACAACTGCTTTTGCCATCATCTTCGCAGAAAAGTTCTTCGAAGTTTAAAGATCAATTTACTTCTCGCAATATAGACCAGCACCATAACAATTGTTTTTTATCAGAACCATGTTTCGTAACTAGAACCAAGGTAAGGTTTGTGGTGTTTCAATACAATCATGTTAAGAACAACTGCAATCATAAACACAAAATTTGTAAAATCTTGGTTCAAGTTTTTTTTACTTGAGACCTCAAGGATTTTAAGTACATTTGTGTGAATGTGAAAGAGAAATATAGAAATAAATAGGAATTAATAGGAGCCTCATAAATATCATGGTGACAATAATATATAATCATAAACTCATACTTTGTAAAACTGTGGCTCAAGTTGTTATAAACTTCAAACCTTATGGATTTTAAGTGTACGTGTATATAGTGCAAGAGAAAAGGTTAATGGGATGGAAAATTTTGTGGAATTTCATTAATATCATGTTGACAACAATATTAGATCATTAATTCAGACTTTGTAAGACCTTGGTTTTTAACCGGTATTTATCAAAACCCTTATGAGTTTTAAGTGTAAGTGTATGATTGTGCTAGAGAATAGAGATTAGAATATGGGTAAGGATTTTGGTGTTTCACATTAACCATGTTGTTAATGGCAAAATCATCAACCCAAAATATATAAAACCTAAACTTCAAGTTGAAATTAATCTAAAATCTCGTGGGTTTTAAATGAAATTGTGATAGAGATATAAATGAAAGAAATGTATGGAGTGTACTATTAATTCATTATAGGTTAAGAAATTTTTGTTTTACTATAACCACGGTAAGAATAACTATAATTCATGAACACGGAGTTATGAAACCTATCTTCAAGTTCGTTTTTATTTGATACATCAAGGGTTTCATTGGTTAAAGAAAGAAAACATTGTACCCTTGTTGAAATATGGACCAAGTAAAAAGCTCATAACTCCAAATATGAGTATAGATGGGTAATCTTTTGTCTCTACGAAAATATCCTACTTGGAAGAAAATCTTAGACCAAGAAATTCCGATAAGGTTTCACAAATAGTGACATGCGAGGCTTAGGACAACATGTTGCAACATGCTTCTAGGGACATTGAATGTTCATGGCATTGCGAAACAAAAAATATTTCCCCGTTAATTCCTTAGTTGCACACCTGAACAACATGTATTCACCACCAATTTAATTGAGTTTATATAAAACAAATTTAAGAATATATATATATATATATATATATATATATATATATATATATATATATATATATATATATTTGGATTTTTCAAATTTTTAGACATACAAATTCTTTTTGGATTTTTGAAAACTTTATAGAGAGAAAAATATTTTTGGATTTTCAAATTTTAAACAAACAAGAATTTAAAATTACGATGGACTACGGCGACTCGTAGGTTATCCCATATGAATAATAAACATAAGAAGAAATATAAGAACATATACAGTTTTCCAGGGGTTGCAATGTCTTGCACTCCTTCACAGATGAACAGTAGCCATAAAGTGTGAAATCAATGTGAATAAGAAAATTGTTCCTAGAACGATGAACATATTGTGATGGGTTGCGATGTCTCACATGCTTTCATATATGAATAGTAAATTTATCTCGCAATTTCAAGTAAGATGATTGAGGAACAAATTCAGCTTCTATCATTCCCAACCCTTGAAGTATACGATTTAATGTTGCTTCTGGTAATGCCTTTGTGATAATATCATCCAATTGATTTGATAATCGTACTAAATGGATCACCACATTACCATCTTCCTTATGATCCTTAATAAAAAGGCATCAGAGTTAGATATGCTTTGTCTTTGAGTGTTGTATAGGATTGTCACATATTAGTATTGCACTCTTTGAATCACAATACAACACGATCTTCTTTATACTTAAACCATAGTCTCGCAGTTGGCTTTGAATCCAAATAATTTTCGATGTGCAAGAAGCAACATCAATATATTGAGATTCTGCAGTAAAAATTGAGACACAAGTTTTTTTTTGATTGCCAACAAATGAGTTTCCTATCCAAAGATTGACATCCTCTAGTGGTACTTTTTTTATCAAGACCACAACCACCAACATCTGCATCAGAAAAAGCTTGCATATAGACACCTGTATTAGACGGATACCATAACCTTAAACATGTATTTTTGCAAAGATATGGGAAAATATTCTTCATATTCGTCGTGTGAGGTTCTCATGGATTAGCTTGATACCTCTCACAATAACAAACATCAAACATTATGTTAGGCAACTAGATGTTAAATAAAGAAAATGCCCAATCATTTGTCAATATAAAGTAAGATCAGTTGCTGGTTTATCAAGTGAAGAATTTAGTTTTGCTCCAAATTTCATCGGTGTTTTTACTTTTTTATCACCATTCATGCCAAAATTTGTAGGTAAAGACTTTGTGAAAGCTTCCTGATTGATGAATATGCCCACTTTGCTCTGTCTTATATTCAAACCAAGGAAAAAACAAATCGAACCCATTGATCTCATCTCAAATTTACTTTCCATTTGATGGGTTCTATATGTTACAACAAAACATGTGAATATGGAAAAACACTTCACACTTAAGGGTGCATGCAACCTATAAAGGATCTATGTCTTCAAAAATAATAGTAACATACTATGAATATCAAGAATCCTAAAGAAACCCTAGTAAAATCGAAAATGACAAGAATTAGGGTTTACAGACCTTAGACTTATTATAGCAAATAATTCTTTTGATGCTTTCCTTTGCTTCTTTAGAAAGCTAGCACCAAAAGCTTAGTGCCTCTAATGGATTGTACCCAAACCCTAGAAACTAGAAGACAAGAGAAGAGATGGGAGAGGACTCAAATTCCGGCTATCCTTTTGTTATGATAAGTCAATGAAAATGCAAGGCCAAAGGGTCCTATTTATAGCTGCTCAAGGAACCCTGGAAACCCTAATTAGAATATAATATTATTATTTCAAATTAGACAATTATCCAATTCCTTAATTATCCAAATGGAGGCTTCCAAAAACCCTAGTTATGATTTCCAAAACCGTGCACATGTGGAAGGTTCTAGAACCTCTTCATTGCTTAAATATTAAACAATTACATATTAACACCTTACACCTTTAATTAATTCTAATTAACCCAAAATTAAATCTAAATTAATTCTAATTAATTCTTAGTTAATTAATACTATTTCCAATTAATATATTAATCATATAATATATTAATAAATAATTTATTTCATTTTCTAGTTAGTTTAGTATTCATATAATAAACTAACAAATCATCCTCTCTCTCCAAATGTCATTCTATTCAGTTACTAGTTTTGAGGGCAACCCAAAAAGGAGTTTGCTTTTTAATTACTAGTTATACCAATTTAATTATGATTTTAGACACCTTAATCCAATAGTCTCCCACTTGGATAAGTCTATAACTACAATTGCAATTATAACTTGGATCAAACAACAAAGTGTGCTTTCCGAAGCAACTCCTGAACTCTTATTCAAATGAGACATTGACACTAAGATAAGTGATCAATTATTCCTTCGTTCTTCATGATATCGTATGGACATGGGGCATGGAATACAATAAATCTCATTGTCCAAGATTATGTTCCCCGAATTTCTGATTTTTGATGACGTCATTAGACTACCAATTGAACAGTTCAATTTAGTCTTGGCTGGGCCCAACACTATAATGTCAACATCAAATCACCAAGGGGCCCAAATATATCACTTTTTCCATTAGGGAAAAAGGAACAAATAAACTTTGACTCCATAACTGTAACCATTACTCATAAAATCATACATGACACTATGTTTTATAACATCATGTTATTGATGCATTTACACAACATCAATGCACAACCGACTCGTAAATTACAAAATATGTATCTTCGTTTGAATAATAGAAGATATCATCATCTTAGAATTACCCGTGATTGAATCCATGAAGTAATCTCTAAGCGTAGGTTTATCCAACACTCAAAATCTCCATTTTTCTATGTACTCAGCAATCCCATGCAATGTTTAATCTCTATAGACAATCTGTAATGGATTCATGATAGTCTTAATTCACTACTTACTTTCAAAAGTATGAGCAACTGTGTAAATTTCTATAATCAAATTATTCAGGAAGTAAAACATGCAAAGTGAAACACAATAATAAATAATTGAAGAATGCAGTATCCATACTCATAAATAATTCTCTATTATTAAATTACCAAACTTAGTTATATTTATTTTGTTACAAAGTTTCAAACTATCAATTAACTACTAAAACTAATATCATCTATTGAGGATATGCTCCTAGCATGCTATTTGTACTTAACCCTGCTCGGAGCCTTTGGGAATGGATCTACAAGATTATCTTCCGATGACACTCATTTCCCCAGGAGATGCCCATCTTCAATAATATGTGTTATGTAGTGGTACTTTCTGTCGATATTCTTCGACCTCCCATGGTCCTTTGGCTCTTTGGTCAAAGTAACTGCATCTTCATTATCACAGAAGGGTTCCATTGGCTCTTGAATGGCTGGGACTACTCCGAGATCTACGATGAAATTATTCAGTGAAGTCGCTTCCTTTGATGCCTCATTTTTTGCTATGTACTTTGATTTAAAAGTAGAATCAGCCACTGTTAACTACGTGGAACTCTTCCAAGTCACCAATCCACCATTTCACAAGAATACCGAGCCAGATTGAGAACAAAAATTATCTCGTTCTGTTTGAAAGCTTTTGTCACTGTAACCACTCACTTTTAAAGTATCATTTCCACCAATAACTA
Source organism: Lactuca virosa (assembly GCF_052849685.1). Classification (NCBI taxonomy): domain Eukaryota; kingdom Viridiplantae; phylum Streptophyta; class Magnoliopsida; order Asterales; family Asteraceae; genus Lactuca; species Lactuca virosa. The sequence goes on from NC_136429.1 coordinate 525,545,812, forward strand.
AAACCATGTCTTTTGTTCTACGCACATACTTAAGAATGTTCTTGATTGTTGTCCAATGGTCTCTGCCTAGATTACCCTGAAATCGACTAACCGTGCTCAAAGCATAAGACACATGAGGGAAAGTACATGTCATATCATACATGATCGATCCTATAGCTGAAGCATATGGTATACGACTCATGTCATCTATTTCTTCTCAGTACTAGGACTTTGGGTCTTAGTAAATTTGACAATATAATGAATGGGAAAATCCTCTTTCTTGGAGCTCTCTATATTGAAACACTTCAATATTTTGTCCAAGTATGTACTATGGCTAAAACCAATAAGATGTTTCTTTCTATCCCTCAAATTTTTTATCCCAATAATATAGGTTGCTTCCCTTAGATCCTTCTTAGAGAAACACTTCTTATGCCAAGATTTCACTTCTTGCAAGGTTGGAATGTCCTTTCTTGTAAGGTGTAAGTCATCAACATACAACACTAGGAAAGTTACTATACTCCCACTAGCTTTGAAATACACATATGACTCATCGTCACTCCTAAAGAACCAAAGTCTTTGACTTTATTATGGAATCAAAGATTCGAGTTGCGAGATGCTTGTTTCAATCCATAAATGGATTTCTCAAGCTTACACACTCTATCAGGAAATTTAGCATGTATAAAACCTACTAGCTGACTCATATAGACGTCCTCAGTAAGCTTCCCATTTAGGAAAGTGTTTTAACATCCATTTTTCATACGTCATAATCATAAAAGGCAGTTATGGCAAGCATTATCCTGATAGACTTTATCTTAGCTACTGGTGATAAGGCCTCATCATAGTCAGTCCCTTGGTTTGAGTAAAGCCCTTCACAACCATTCTAGTTTTAAAAGTGTGTACTTTCCCATCCATTTCGGTCTTCTTCTTGAATATCCATTTGCAACCTACTATCTTTCGACCATGTACATGATCAACCGAGTTCCATACTTGGTTATCATACATGGACATAATCTCACTGTCCATTGCCTCCTTCCATTTTGCAGCCTTAGGGCCTGACATCGTTTCCTTATAGTTCGCAGGTTCATGCAAATTCAATAGTGTTTTATCACTGGCGAATGTGTCCCCATCTGTAGTTATTTAAAAACCATAAAACTTAGGTGGCATTCTAATCCCACTGGATCGACGAAGAGGTAATGAGTTATCAATGGGCTCAATAGGAGTCTGATCCTTTGGTTGAGTGCTAGTGTCATTTAAGGTTCCTTCATTGGAAGACTCTGGAATTTCTTCCAGATCAATAGCACTCCCACTGTCCTCCTTGAATATGAGCTCTCTCTTGCGAAAGACTCCTCTTTGAGTTACAAAGACCACGTTCTCACTAGGTTTGTAGAACAAGTCTTCAAAGGAATTTTGTGGGTAACTAATGAAAATACACTTCTCGGCTTTGGGTTCATGTTTTTCATGAGTTTCTCATCCTAGGAGAGCCTCACAACCCTAGACCTTGATATGTGCGATTGAGGGTACTTTCCATGTCCACATCTCATGAGGTATTTTGGCGACCTTCTTAATGGGAACATGATTTAGGATATGGGCGGTTATCTCTAAGGTATACACCCAGAAAATATGTTGGAAGAAAAGCCTGACTCATCATGGAACGAACCATATCAAGTAGGGTTTGATCACGCCTCTCAGCCACACCATTAAGTTGTGGTGTGCTGGAAGGAGTCAACTATGAAACAATTCCACATTCTTTTAGATAGTCATAGAACTCGATAGTAAGATATTCTCCACCTCTATCAGATCGAAGCATCTTTATCTTCATACTTGCTTGATTCTCGGCCTCATGCTTACACTCATTGAATCTTTCAAAGGTTTCCAGTTTATGTTTGTTCAAGTAGATATACCCATATCTGCTATAATCATCCATAAATGTCTAGTATCGATTAACATCTCTTGTGATGGATATGAAGGGCCCACACACATCCATATGGATAAGGTCTAAAAGTCCTTCACCTCTTTAACATGTTCCAGTGAAAGGTGATTTTGTCATCTTTCCCAATAGACAAGATTCGCATTCATCATCTGAACTTAAGTCAAATGATTCCAACATTACATCCTTTTGGAGTTGGGCAATGCATTTCTTGTTTATGCTCCCAAGACGACAATGCCACAAGCACACTTTCTCTACACCATTAGATGAATTAATATGGAATACACTATTGCCTAAGTTATCAACACATATCACAATTTCATACACACCATTATAGGGTAAATCTTTGAATATAAAAACACCATTTTTATAAACCAAAATCGAATAATTGACATTATCAAAATGAATATCGAAAACCTTGTCTAAACAATGCATGAAATGAAATAATAATCTTATCATTTATGACGAATAATGACAATTAATCAAGTCAACCCTAAAACTACCATCGATCACAAGTCCATAAGTCCCAATCTTGGTAACATGTGAAGAAAGCCTACTCCTCATGATCAGGTTCAACCTTCCATGATCCACTTCCCCACTTTCTCTTAGACCCTGCATATCAGAACAAATATGAAAACCGCATCATGTATGAAGGACTCAAGAATGTGAAATTTGTGTATTATTGATATGAATAGTGTATATACCTGACGAGGAGCCAGATGGCTTGATCTTCCCCTATTTCAACTCTTGAAGGTACTGTAGGCAACTTCTTCTCCAATGCTTTTTAAGCCACAATGAAAGAAAGTGGCCTCCTTTGACATACTTCCAGACGCTCCAGCATGGGTCTTACCCTTCCAATTCTATTAGGAGTTGGACTTCCTCCTTTTTCCTCTGGTACGAGCAATGGCCAGGACTGCAACACTTGTAGTAGAAGGGACATGACTTTTCTTTATTCCCGACTTAGCAGTTTGTAACAAGTTATGGAGTTAGGTGAATGTCGTCTCTGTTTTATTTAAATGATAGGTAAAAATGAACTTATCATAATTGGGAGGCAAGGAGTTAAGGACCATGTCAATGTCTAACTCCTTTTCAAAAGACACATTGAGTTTTTCCAATCGCTCCACATATCTCTGCATTCTTTGCACATAAGCATAAAAAAAATTCTCTTTCTTTCAACTTGCATGCCATAAGAGACTTGACCAATTCATAGCGTTCTTGTCCCACTTTCTTGTATAGATTTTCAGCAAGATCAATGC